>NC_142063.1:347844131-348001631 GCF_059756535.1 Pantherophis guttatus
CCCTCCCTTCCTTTCTTCTTCTCTCCTTTCCCCTTCCTCCCTGCTTTCCTTTCCTTCCTTCCATCCTTTTCTTTTTCTTCCTTCCTTCCTTCCTTTCCTTTCCTTCCTTCCTTCCTTCCCTTTCTTTCTTTTTTTCTTTCTTTCTTTCTTTCTTTCTTTCTTTCTTTCTTTCTTTCTTTCTTTCTCATTCTTTCCCTCCCTCCCCTTCCCTCTCCTTCCCTTCTTTCTTTCTTTCCCTCCCTCCGTCCCTACCTCCCTCATTTCTTCTTCTCTCCTTTCCCCCCTCCCTCCCTCCCTCCCTGCCTTCCTTTCCTTCCTTCAGGGCCGTCAAGTCCTCCTGGACCCCCACCTGCACCATTGGCTGAATCCCCTCCCGAGCCCACCTCGCCACATGGGCTCCGCCTCCTCACACACACATACACCCCCCCCCCAGTTTTCAGGCACTTGATTCTCACGGTTGGGACACCCGGCAGCCAAATCAGCCCCCCCTCCCCAGCCGCCTCCCCCACCCACCCACCCCAATCTGCTGTGGCCACAAAACCATCCCAACCAGCACCTTCGCAAGCAACGCCCACCGAGGTCCAGGCTCCTTCGCTCGTGCCCGAGTCACTTTTTCCGCCTCCCCCTCCCCTAAATCCTCCTCCCTCCCTCCCTTCTGTGCCCAGGAACCCCCTCCCCAATAACACCCCCCCTCCCTAAACAGCTGGGTGTGGCTATCCAGAGGGCCTCCTGTGGGCCCCCTCCTCACTCTCCCCCCCCCCCCCCGGGTCTGGCTTCTCCTATGTCTGGGTTGAATTCCTACTTCTTTTGCACTACTTCAATTGTGCGTTTTTATTTTATTTCCCCCCCCAATCTGTCGACTTTAAATAAGAAAATAAATGTCATTTACGGCTGGTTGAGACCTCGAGTTTTTTTTTTTTTTTAATCTGGGTTTTTGGGGAGTGAAATTGTTGCCTGCTCAAAAAAAGCATTTCGGATAGCAAATCATGCTGTCCCCTTCACACATACACACTCCTCACACTACAGGTGGTCCTCGACTTACAACTATTTGTTTAGTGCAGTGTTTCTCAACCTTGGAAGCTTGAAGATGGGTGGACTTCAACTCCCAGAATCCCCCAGCCAGCAGCGCTGGCTGGGGGATTCTGGGAGTTGAAGTCCACCCATCTTCAAGCTTCCAAGGTTGAGAAACACTGGTTTAGTGGCCATTCGAAGTTACAACGGCACTGAAAAAAAGCGACTTACGACTGTTTTTCACCCTTACGACCGTTGCAGCCTCCCCATGGTCACATGATCAAAATTCAGACACTTGGCAACTGACTCGTACTTATGACGGTCGTGGTTCCCGGGATCCCCTTTTGAGACCTTTGCTGACCAGGGGAAGCCAGATTCGCTTAACAACCATGTGACCGACTTAACAACTGCAACATAAAAATGTCGGAAAACTCACTGAACAAATTTCTCACTTAGCAACATAAATTTTGGGCTCAGTTGTGGTCATAAATCAAGGACTGTCTGTAATCACCAGCTGCTTCTCTCCTTGAGCGTCTGGGCCTTGGCGCCTGGGGGGGGTCAATTCATGCAGGATGATTGTTTCTACACCCAATGCTATAGGATCTCCTGCTTGAGCAGGGGGTTGGATTAGAAGACCTCCAAGCTCCCTTCCAACTCAGTTTTCCTTCCTTCCTTCCTTTCCTTCCTTCGTTTCCTTCCTTCCTTCCTTCCTTTCCTTTCCTTCCTTCCTTCCTTCCTTCCTTCCCTCCCTCCCACTGGAGGTTTTTAAGAAGAGACTGAACAGCTACCTATCTGAAATGGTCTAGGTTCCTTCCTTCCTTCCTACCTACCTATCTTCCTTCCTTCTTTCCTTCCTTCCTTCTTTCCTTCCTTCCTTCCTTCTTTCCTTCCTTCTTTCCTTCCTACCTTCCTTCCCTTCCTTCCTTCCTTCCTTCTTTCCTTCCTTCTTTCCTTCGTTCCTTTCCTTCCTTTGTTCCTTTCCTTCCTTCCTTCCTTTGTTCCTTCCTTCCTTCCTACCTACCTTCCTTCCTTCCCTTCCTTCCTTCCTTCTTTCCTTCCTTCTTTCCTTCGTTCCTTTCCTTCCTTCCTTCCTTTCCTTCCTTCGTTTCCTCCCTTCCTTCCTTTCCTTTCCTTCCTTCCTTCCTTCCTTCCCTCCCTCCCACTGGAGGTTTTTAAGAAGAGACTGAACAGCTTCTTTCCTTCCTACCTTCCTTCCCTTCCTTCCTTCCTTCCTTCTTTCCTTCCTTCTTTCCTTCGTTCCTTTCCTTCCTTTGTTCCTTTCCTTCCTTCCTTCCTTTGTTCCTTCCTTCCTTCCTACCTACCTTCCTTCCTTCCCTTCCTTCCTTCCTTCTTTCCTTCCTTCTTTCCTTCGTTCCTTTCCTTCCTTCCTTCCTTTCCTTCCTTCGTTTCCTCCCTTCCTTCCTTCCTTTCCTTCCTTCGTTTCCTTCCTTCCTTCCTTCCTTCTTTCCTTCCTTCTTTCCTTCCTACCTTCCTTCCCTTCCTTCCTTCCTTCCTTCTTTCCTTCCTTCTTTCCTTCGTTCCTTTCCTTCCTTCGTTCCTTTCCTTCCTTCCTTCCTTTGTTCCTTCCTTCCTTCCTACCTACCTTCCTTCCTTCCCTTCCTTCCTTCCTTCTTTCCTTCCTTCGTTCCTTTCCTTCCTTCCTTCCTTTCCTTCCTTCGTTTCCTCCCTTCCTTCCTTTCCTTTCCTTCCTTCCTTCCTTCCTTCCTTCCTTCCTTCCCTCCCTCCCACTGGAGGTTTTTAAGAAGAGACTGAACAGCTACCTATCTGAAATGGTCTAGGTTCCTTCCTTCCTTCCTACCTACCTATCTTCCTTCCTTCTTTCTTTCCTTCCTTCTTTCCTTCCTTCCCTTCTTTCCTTCCTTCTTTCCTTCGTTCCTTTCCTTCCTTCGTTCCTTTCCTTCCTTCCTTCCTACCTACCTTCCTTCCTTCCTTCTTTCCTTCCTACCTTCCTTCCCTTCCTTCCTTCCTTCTTTCCTTCCTTCTTTCCTTCGTTCCTTTCCTTCCTTTGTTCCTTTCCTTCCTTCCTTCCTTTGTTCCTTCCTTCCTTCCTACCTTCCTTCCTTCTTTCCTTCGTTCCTTTCCTTCCTTCCTTCCTTTGTTCCTTCCTTCCTTCCTACCTACCTTCCTTCCTTCCCTTCCTTCCTTCCTTCTTTCCTTCCTTCTTTCCTTCGTTCCTTTCCTTCCTTCATTTCTTTTCTTCCTTCCTTCCTTTGTTCCTTCCTTCCTTCCTACCTACCTATCTTCCTTTCTTCTTTCCTTCCTTCCTTCTTTCCTTCCTTCCTTCGTTCCTTTCCTTCCTTCCTTCCTTTGTTCCTTCCTTCCTTCCTTCCTTTGTTCCTTCCTTCCTTCCTACCTACCTGCCTTCCTTCCTTCCTTCCTTTGTTCCTTCCTTCCTTCCTACCTACCTTCCTTCCTTCCCTTCCTTCCTTCCTTCCTTCCTACCTACCTATCTTCCTTTCTTCTTTCCTTCCTTCCTTCTTTCCTTCCTTCCCTTCTTTCCTTCCTTCTTTCCTTCGTTCCTTTCCTTCCTTCCTTCCTTCCTTCCTTCCTTCCTTTCCTTCCTTCCTTCCTTCCTTTCCTTCCTTCCTACCTTCCTTCCTTCCTTCCTTCCTTCCTTCCTTCCTTCCTTCCTTTCCTTCCTTCCTTCCCACTGGAGGTTTTTAAGAAGAGACTGAACAGCCACCTATCTGAAATGGTCTAGGTTCTTCTGCTTGAGCAGGGGGTTGGACTAGTTGACCTCCAAGGTCCCCTCCAACTCTGTTAAGACTGAAACCGGAAAGCAGAATACAGCTGATCCCCATAAGCAGAACCTGGCTTTCCCAGAGGAAAAGGTTTTTGTATCCCAACTGCCGCAGGAATCATCCGTTGCCAGCCCCTGAAAGGGTTATTAAGATGATTATTTATTAAATTGCTCTGCCAATTTAATAAATGTTTGGTTAACACCGGCCTCCCCTGAAATGCCCTCTTAGCCGTTGGGAATTGAGAGAGATTGGCACCGGATCCCTTTCTGATCTTCACGCCTTCCCCTCCTTCCCTTTGCTAGCAAATCCACTCAATAATATTTCCGGATTCAGCTTCAGAATCTTAAATTAAAAGGCCTTGTCTTCGGCAAATGCAAGCTAAACATTTAAATCCCTTGACATTATTTCTCTTCTTTTTTTTGAAGGAAATGTGTTTGAGCTGCGATGATCACATTGCAAAAAAAAAAAAAAAGAGCATTAAGGGGCATTAATTCCAGCATTTGCAAATAATTATTATTCTGGCAGGGGGAATCCCAGGAGCGAAGGCCGCCTTAGACCTCCGTAAGCCTTAATTTTTTGCCCTCTGCTAATAAAAAATGAGCCGGTAATGGTTTTGGGGGGCTGAGAACAGGCCCGGCAGACAAATGGGAGTCCTCTGTACAAAGGTTTAGGGGAACATGGAGCCTGGGTGTGTTAGGGACAAGATTACACCGTCCTCGAGTTACGACTGTAATGGAGCCTGCCCACTGCGGTCGTAAGTTGCAGTGGTCGTAAACCGGGTCGGTTATGACAGGGGTGTCATAACCTTAAGACCTGTGGACTTCGACTCCCAGAATTCTCTGGCAATAACACATTCTTTCTGATGTGTAATCTCCATTGTGTGCTTACTCTCTTGTGGTCCCTTCCTCTGCAATCTCTCGATGGAGAAGGAGGGGAAAAAAAAAAACCAGACATGGAGAATTCTTGGAGTGGAAGTTCAGAAGTCTTAAAAGTTACCAAGGTTGGGCACTTCTGGGTTATGGGGCCGACAGGATATTACAATGGGTTTTTTCCCCCCAATGTTCGTTTAGTGAATCTCGTGGTCCTAAGTGCCAATCCTGCGGCTGTTAAGTGAATGCCGCAGTCGTTAAGCGAACCCTTGGTCTGCTAGGATGCAGCTGTGCCACAAAATGGGAGTCGGTGCCGTTTTCCGACAAACACAACACACAGTCACGTCACCATGGGACGCTGCCAATGACTCTCAACGTGGCCCTGAGTGCCCGGAAAGGGGGGGGGTGTCATACGACATGTGTGTGCGTATATGTGTGTTTTCACAACCCGACACAATTTTACGATGTTTTTTTTTTGCAGGGTGTTGTTAAGCAGATGCAGTGGTAGTAAGTGTGGACACCTTGGTTGTTAAGTGAGCACCGCGGTCGTTAAGCCAGTCTGTTGCTTGTCGTGGCCCAGTTTTGCTGAAAACCAGACATAAGTGCTGTTTCTTTGGCAAAATTGTCACCAAACACAAAATATGCCACCCTGGAGCTGAGGGCCCGAAGTGCGGTTGTGTGAACACAATGTCTCTCTCCCTGTGTGTTTGTGTGTCAGAGAGAGAGAAAGAGAAAGGGGAGGGAGGGAGGGAGGGAGGGAGGGTGGGAAGGAAGGAAGAAGGGGGGGAGGGAGGAAAGAAAGAAAAGAAAGAAAGAAAGAAAGAGAGGGAGGGAGGAAGGATGGGGAGGGGAGGGGAGGAAGGAAGGAAAGAGAGAAAGGGAGAGGAGTGGAGGGAAGGAAAGAAAGAAAGGAAAGAAAGGAAGGAAGAGGGGAGGAAGGAAAGAAAGAAAGGAGGGGAGGGAAGGAAGGAAAGAAAAAGAAAGAAAGGAGGGAAGGAAGGAAGGAAAGAGAAAGAAAGGGGAGGGAAGGAAGGAGAAAGAAATAAAGAAAGGAGGGGAGGAAGGAAAGAAAGAAAGGAAGAGGAGAGGGAAGGAAGGAAGGAAAGAGGAAGGAAGGAAGGAAAGAAAAGGAAAGGGGAGGGAAGGAAGGAAGGAGAAAGAAAAAGGAGGGGATGAAGGAAAGAGAAAGGGAGGCAGGAGGGGAAGGAAGGAAGGAAAGGGAGAAAGAAAGGGGAGGGAAGGAAGAAAAGAAAGGAAAGGAAGAGGGGAGGGAAGGAAGGAAGGAAAGAGGAAAGAAAGAGAAAGGAAGAGGGGAGGAAAGGAAGGAAGGAAAGAGAAAAAAGAAAAGGGAGGGAAGGAAGGAAAGAGAAAGGAAGGGAGGGGAGGAAGGAAAGAAAAAAAAGGAGGGGAGGGAAGGAAGGAAGGAAAGAGAAAGAAAGAAAGGAGGGAAGAAAGGAAAGAGAAAGGAAAGGAAGGAAGGAGAAAGAAGGGAGGGGAGGGAAGGAAGGAAAGAGAGAAAGAAAGGAGGGGAGGGAAGGAAGGAAAGAGAAAGGAAGAGGGGAGGGAAGGAAGGAAGGAAAAAGAGAGAGAAAGAGTCTGTGGGAACATCAGATCCAAGGTTGCGTGTCCCCTTTTCCAAGTAGGTTGTAACTTCAAACTGGTCATAAGTCGAGGACTGCCTCCAGCCCCTGACTCCAAAAGCCTCCCTCCCCACCGTCAGGAGATCTCCAGTGATCTCCTCCCCCACCCCCAAGGAGGAGAGGGAGGGAGGGGGGTTGCTTGATATGGAATCTGGGCGCTATGGGAACAAGCCAACCAAGACCACAAATCCTGGCTTGTGTGCAACAGATGAGCCAGGCAGGCTCTGCTGCCCAGGGGAGGGGGGGGCTGGGATTTGGGGGGGGGGCTTTGCCCAGAGTGTAATCCTCCAGAGCAACCATGAGGCGTAAATAATGGGTTTGTGGAGATGAAGCCGATGGAGATGCCTCCTGGGTTTTAAAGGCGCTTCTGGCACCACCGCAGAGGCTGGGGGAGGCAGGGGCTGTTTGAGGGGAGGGGGCCTTCTGCTTGAGCTGCGGACCCCTCCCCTGGCCAGCTGGCTTGTGGAAGCAGCCAGATCAGAAGAACAGAATTGGAAGGGACCTTGGAGGTCTTCTAGTCCAACCCCCTGCTCGAGAAGGAGAGCCCAGACCAGGCATCTCCATCCAACCTTGGAACTGTGAGACTTGCGGACTTCAACTCCCAGAATTCCTCAGGCAGCTTTAAAAAAAAACTGTGGACTTCAACTCCCAGAATTCCTCAGGCAGCTTTAAAAAAAACTGTGGACTTCAACTCCCAGAATTCCTCAGGCAGCTTTAAAAAATAAAACTCTGGACTTCAACTCCCAGAATTCCTCAGGCAGCTTTAAAAAAAAACTCTGGACTTCAACTCCCAGAATTCCTCAGGCAGCTTTAAAAAAAAAAAAACTCTGGACTTCAACTCCCAGAATTCCTCAGGCAGCTTTAAAAAAAAAACTGTGGACTTCAACTCCCAGAATTCCTCAGACAGCTTTAAAAAAAATTGTGGACTTCAACTCCCAGAATTCCCTGACAATTTTAAGACTTGTGGACTTTAACTCCCATTAATTAATTAGCTAACTTTAATTCTGGGAGTTGAAGTTCCACAAATCTTAAAATTCCCAGGTTGGAGACCGGTAACCCTGTGCGATTCCAGACCAAATGGCTGTCCGGTCTTTTCTTGAGGACCTCCGGCGATGGAGCACCCACAACTTCTGGTGGCAAGCAGTTCCACCGGTTAATTGTTCCCCTTAATTCTAGGCTGGATCTCTCCTCGATGAGCTTCCATTCGATCCCTGGAGGGAAGTGTGTAAAGTCCCTTCGAGAGAAGTTTTGACTTCCACGCAATGGCCCTTGGACTTTAGGATCCTAAAATTTTAGGATTTTATTTATTTATTTTTTATTTATTTTATTTAAATTTGTATACCGCCCTTCTCCTGGTGGATTCAGGGCGGTGCACAGCCAAGGAAAAAACATCCAATACAAAATTTAAAAATTTAAAAGAATTTTAGGGTCCAAAGGGAGCTTCAGCAGTCTCCAGGCTTTTGATCATCTTACTTGCTCTTCTTCCAAAATCTCAACATCATTTTTGTAACCAAAAACTGGATGCAGAATACTCCAATTGTGGCCTCACTAAAACTTTATAAACCTATTTTATAAACATTTCATGCCAAATGCCAACCTTGCCAGCCTCTGCGTGCTGGATTGGCTTTTTTTTTCTTTTTCGAAAGACAGCTGGTGCCAGCCCGGAAAATCTGTTTAGCTGGGCTGTTTTCTTTTTTCTTTTTTTAATGTTCTCTTCTCCGATCTTACATTTTTTAACATCTCCTCCCATTAGCAAGGATTTTCCTTTGACTTTGAGGAAAACCAACAGCTGCTCCAGAGACCTCTGCGCTGGGCTTAATTGGGAAAATGCAACTTTTTTTTTTTGAGGTCAGGATAAATACTTTCTGCCCAATTAGTTAACCCAGAAGCAGCCGGCTTGCCTTCTCGTTTCCCACCTTTAGAAAAAAATGAAAATTCTTAGGAAGGACCTGAAGATTTGGGTTTGCTGGTGGTGGATTTGCAGATGTCATTGGGGAATGTAATTAGAGGCAGTCCTTGATTGATGGCTGTGATTGATTTTAACATTTGAATGATTTAACTTAGATGTAACTGGAAGCTGCCCAGAGTTACCCTATAGAAGGATGGGCAATAAATAAATAAACAAGCAAACAAACAAATAAATAAAAGGAGGGAAGGAGGGAGAGAGGGAGGAAGGAAGGAAGGAAGTCAAAAGGAAGGAAGTCAAAAGGAAGGGAAGAAAAAAAGAAAAGGAAAGAAGAGAAGAAAGGAAAAAAGAAGGAAAGGGAGGGCGAAGAAAGTGAGAAGGAAGGAAGTCAAAAGGAAGGGAAGAAAAAAGAAAAAGAAAAGGAAAGAAGGAAGGAGACAGAAAGTCAAGGAAGACGGAAGGAAGGAGGGAAGGAAGGGAAGGAAGAAAGAAAAAGAAAGTCAAGGAAGAAGGAAGGAAGGAAGGGAAGAAAGAAAAAAGGGAAGGAAGGAAGGAAGGCGACAAAGTCAAGGAAGTAAGTCAGAAGGAAGGAGAGAAAGGAAGAAGGAAAGAAAGAAAGAAAAAGAAAAAGGAAAGAAAGACAGAAAAAGAAAGAATGAATGAATGAAAGAAAGAGACTTAAGCAATGTGATCATTAAGTGATTGCCTGATTTTACGATCCTTTTTGCTGCAGTTGTTAAATGAGTCACATGGTCTTTAAGTGAATCCGGCTTCCCCCATTGACTTTGCTTGCCGGAAGCCGGCTGGGAAGGTCACAACTGGGGATCACGTGACCTCAGGGTGCTGCAAGCATCCAAAATGCAGGTAGTCCCCCACTTACGACCATTCGTTCAGTGACTGTTCAAAGCTACAACATCACTGAAAAAAGCCAGTTGTGAGCGGTCCTCGCACTTACAACCGTTTACAATGGTTGCAGGGTCTTGGCAAAACCATGGCAAGAAAGGCCAGAAAATTGGGTGCAACTCGCTTAACAACCGCCTTGCTTAGTGACATAAATTCTTGACCCTCTTGTGGTTATATGTGAACTGCCAGTCGCTCGGATTGTGAATACATGATTCGTCATAAATGCAAGGATCACCCCTGAGTCCCTTTCCCCCCCCCCGGCACTGTCATAACTTTGAAATGGTCGCTAAACGAATGACTCTAAGTTGGGGCTACCTGCAATTATTTCATCCATTCAGGTGGTCCTTACTTACGACTGTTCGCGTATAGTGACCTCCTATTGAAGTTACGACTTAGCATTGTTTTTCACACTTAACGACCGTTGCAACGTGATTTACATTCGGACGCTTTGACGACGGACTCGCATTTATGACGGTTGCAGTATCACGGAGGTGTGTGTGTGTCACGGGATCCCCTTTTGCAACCTCCCCAGCTGGCTTCCGACAAGCACAATTCGATCGAAAATGAGCTGGATTCCGCTTCTCGACCAAGGGACTCAATTAACGACGGGAAAGGTTGTAAAACGGAACAGAAGTGCCTTGCTTAGCGACAGAAATTTTGGGGGCTCAGTTGCGGTCGTAAGTCGAGGAATGCATGCCTGTCTCTCCACCACCACCGTCCTTGTCCCACATCTCCAAATGCACAACGTTGTGAGTGTTGTGTCTTTTTTTTTGCATCCAGCAGAATGGAGAAGCAGGCCGGGGCCGTATGCAAATGATCCGCCTCCGTATTACCATAACTTTCAATAATGAATGAGAACAGCTCCAGGGCTCCCGTTTCCTCTCTCTCCTCATCTGCATATTTATGAAGGTCTATAAATTATTCAAAACCCCGCCCCATTTCTCCAGATACCGACGGACGGCCTCCTTCCTTCCTTCCACGCAACCTTGGCCATCAGAACTGGGATATTTTGGGCGTTGTTCTGCTTTTAATTTTGGGATGGAGGGTCGGCCAACCAATCGTGAGGCGGGACGGACGGGGAAATGGGATTGGGCCTCCTTCCAGGGGTGAGCTGTCAATCAACCAATGCCATCTCTCAACAACTGAGGTCCAGATGTTTCTCCAACTGTACCTTTGACCAGCGTTGGTGACTTGAAGATGGGTGGACTTGAAGATGGGTGGACTTCAACTCCCAGAATTCTGGGAGTTGTAGTCCGCCCATGTTCAAGTCATCAACGTTGAGAAACATTGTCTTAGACCTGGGGTGTCAAACTCAATTTCAATTACTTCCAGTCTCCACAGAATGATGTTCCACAGGGAGGGAGCCACCACAGAGAAGTCCCTTCCTCTTGGTCCCACCACATGAATTTCTTTAACAGAGGAGACCCATAACATCTTATTTCTTTAGGAATGATGTCCTACAGAGATGTAGCCACCACAGAGAAGGCCCTTCTTCCTGATCTCACCAAAGAGGCCTCCGTAAGGGATGGCACCCATAACATCTTATTTCCAATCTCCTCAGGGAGGGATGTTCCACAGGGAGGGAGCCACCACAGAGAAGGGCCTTCTTCTGGGTCCCACTAGATGGACCTCCTTAAGTGAGGAGATCCATAACATCCTACTTCCTATCTTATCTCTGCAGGGATGATGTTCCACAGGGAGGGAGCCACCACGGAGGGGGCCCTTCATCTTAGTCCCACCACATGGATCTCCTTAAGAGAGAAGACCCATAACATCTTATTTCCTACATCTGCACGGATGATATTCACAGGGAGGGAGCCACCACAGAGGAGGCCCTTCATCTTAGTCCCACCACATGGATCTCCTTAAGAGAGAAGACCCATAACATCTTATTTCCTACATCTGCACGGATGATATTCACAGGGAGGGAGCCACCACGGAGAAGGTCCTTCTTAGTCCCACCACATGGATCTCCTTAAGTGAGGAGACCCATAACATCTTATTTCCTACATCTGCACGGATGATATTCACAGGGAGGGAGCCACCACGGAGAAGGTCCTTCTTAGTCCCACCACATGGATCTCCTTAAGAGAGAAGACCCATAACATCTTATTTCCAATCTTACATCTGCACGGATGATGTTCCACAGGGAGGGAGCCACCACGGAGGAGGCCCTTCTTCTTGGTCCCACCCAGGGAACTCATAAAATTGGATACTCATTTATCCAGGATGGTATAAGGTTTCCTGCCTTGGACAGGAGGTTGGACTAGAAGACCTCCAAGGTACCTTCCAACCCTAGGATTTTACTAGGTCTCCAAAACGGTCTCTTTTAGTTCCGTTTCATGTTGAGCTCTCAGTTCTTCTTCAGAACCGCCCGCTTCCTACGGGGAACTAATGTGTAGGTGGCCACATCCTTTGAAGCTCAATCATCTTGACACTCAGATGATGGAGACCCTCCTAGTCCCTCAGCCCCTGCACTCCGCCAGTCCTGATTTGAGTGCTTCTCCGTCTTGCTGAAGTCAGTGGTGTGAAGACACTCCCTATGCCAGTCATTTTCCACCGGAGAGAGAATTTATAAAGGGTAATAATCAGAATAAAATGAAGATCATGGCATCCGGCCCTCTCAATTCCTGGCAAATAAATGGGGAAGAAATGGAGGGAGTGACAGATTTTATTTTTCCTGGGCTCCAAGATCACCGCAGATGAGGACTGCAACCAAGAAATTAAAAGACGCTTGCTCCTGGGGAGGAAAGCTATGGAAAATCTAGACAGCATCCTAAAAAGCAGAGACATCACCCTGCCCACAAAAGTGCATATAGTCAAAGTTATGGTTTTCCCCGTTGCAATGGATGGCTGTGAAAGTTGGACCGTAAGGAAGGCTGAGAAGGCCAAAGAATGGAGACCTTTGAACTCTGGTGCTGGAGAAGACTCCTGCGAGTCCCTTGGACTGCAAGGCCATCCAACCGGTCAGTCCTAGAGGAGATCAACCCTGCCTGCTCTTGAGAAGGCCAGATCCTGAAGAGGGAACTCAAATGCTTTGGCCACCTAAGGAGAAGGAAGGAAGGACTCCCTGGAGAAGAGCCTAATGCTGGGAACGATGGAGGGCAAAAGAAGAAAGGGACGGCAGAGAACGAGGTGGCTGGATGGAGTCACTGAAGCAGTCGGCGGGAGCTTAAATGGACTCCAGAGGATGGTAGAGGACAGGAAGGCCTGGAGGAACGTGGTCCATGGGGTCGCGATGGGTCAGACACGTCTTCCCAACTACCAACAACAATAATCACAAATAGAATTGGAAGGGACCTTGGAGGTCTTCTAGTCCAACCCTCTGCTCAAGCAGGAGACCCTAGACCATTTCAGACAGGTGGCTGTCCAACCTCTTCTTAAACACCTCCAGTGATGGAGCACCCACAACTTCTTGTGGCAAGTCATTCCACTGGCTAATTGGCCTCACTTTCAGAAACTTTCTCTTTAATTTCTCTATGTGTTTTAGTCTGGCTGTGCACCGCCCTGAGTCCACTTGGAGAAGGGCGGGATATAAATTGAATAAAATAAATAAATAAATAAATAGTTCTAGGTTGCTTCTCTCCTTGGTTAGTTTGCATCCGTTGATGCTTCTCCTGCCTTTTTCCTGCTTCGGAAAATAAGTTGACCCCCCTCCTCTTTATGGCAGCCCCTGAGATATTGGAAGATGCTATCATTTCTCCCCTAGTCCTTCTTTTCATTAGACTAGAGATACCCAATATCCTGCAACCGTTCTTCGTATGTTTTATGGCTGGCTGGGGAATTCTGGGAGTTGAAGTCCACAAGTCTTAAAGTTGTCAAAGTCGGACACCACTGATATAACCCTAGTTAGGTCCCCGATGAGCCCTTCCTGGCTTAGATAGTAGATGATCTACTTGCCAATATCTCAATGTTGGCCTTGAGATATAACAGCATCTCAAGTGTGGTTCCTCAAATATTCATCCATCTGGTGTCTGTGTGACTTTAGGAGCACAGTTGTTGGTGACAACTTCCTTGGCTGACAGAACAGCCACCCACAAATGTAAGTCACATCCATCAACCATCACCCCCCCTCTCAGCCTTTGGAGATCGACCGAGTCAAGGGGGGGGAGAGACAGGGCTTGGGACGAGGTTCTGTATTATTGTATGGAGAGTTGGGTATGTCTAGTTTAATGAAAGGAAGGATTAGGGGTGACATGATGGCAATGCTCCAATATCTAAGGGGGTTGGACTAGAAGACCTCCAAAGTCCCTTCCTACTCTATTATTCTGCTTTCCTTCCTTCCTTCCTTCCTTCCTTCCTTCCTTCCTTCCTTCCTTCCTTCCTTCCTTCCTTCTTTCCTTTCCTTTCCTTTCCTTTTATCTTCCTTTCCTTTCCTTTCCTTTCTTTTTATCTTCCTCTCCTCTCCTCTCCTCTCCTCCCCTCCTCTCCTTTCTCTTTTTATCTTCCTTCTTCCTTTCCTTTCCTTTCCTTCTCTTCTCCTCTCCTCTCCTCTCCTCTCCTCTCCTCTCCTTTCTCTTTTTAACTTCCTTTCCTTTCCTTTCCTTTCCTTTTATCTTCCTTTCCTTTCTTTCCTCTCCTCTCCTCTCCTCTCCTCTCCTCTCCTTTCTCTTTTTAACTTCCTTTCCTTTCCTTTCCTTTCCTTTCCTTTTATCTTCCTTTCCTTTCCTTTCCTTTCCTTTCCTCTCCTCTCCTCTCCTTTCTCTTTTTATCTTCCTTTCCTTTCCTTTCCTTTCCTTTCCTTTCCTTTCCTTTCCTCTCCTCTCCTCTCCTCTCCTCTCCTCTCCTCTCCTCTCCTTTCTCTTTTTATCTTCCTTCTTTCCTTTCCTTTCCTTTCCTTCTCCATCTCTGAAGGTTTTTAAGAAGAGATTCAACAAACATTTGTCTGGAACGGTCTTGGGTCTCCCGCTTGAGCAGGGGGTTGGACTAGAAGACCTCCAAGGCCCCTTCCAACTCTGCCATTCTCTGCACTCAGGTACCTTCACACTGGCCACATGGAAATCCTCTCTTGGTTCGCTGCCCAACCTTTTCTCATCTTAACAGCTTCCCCCGAGACGGGAATAAATGCATCAGGATTGGTCGTTTAAGCGGCTGGCAGATTCACGGGCTGCTCTCCAGAGGCCCCCCTGCCATCCCTCTCCCTCCCTCCCTCCCTCCCTCTCTCATCCTGAAGAGCCCCATCAGTCTATACAGGTCTCTACGGCTGGACGTTAAGCAGGCCTGATGAGACAGTGAGCCCAGGTGGGCCCTTTCGTGCTTGGGGCGCCCCGTCTTCAGTCTAGTTTGGGGGGCTGCCACAAAGAGGAGGGGGTCCACCTATTCTCCAAAGCCCCAGAAGGCAAGACAAGAAGCAACAGATGGAAACTAACGCAGGAGAGAAGCAACCTGGAACTAAGGAGGAACTTCCTAAAAGTGAGAACAATTAACCACTGGAACTGCTTGCCACCAGAAGTTGTGGGTGCTTCATCACTGGAGGTTTTGAAGAAGAGATTAGGCAGCCATTTATCTGTGGGGGGGAGGAATCTGTAATTCTGCAAGGGTCTCCTGCTTGAGCAGGGGGTTGGACTAGAAGACCTCCGAGGTTCCTTCCAACTCTGTTATTCTGTAGGTATCATCACAGCATCTTGACAATGGCTGTTAGTGTCTCTCTCTCTACCTTGTAGCAAACAAAATCAAGGTATTTTTTGAGTTTCTTTCTCACACATCTTTTCTTTGCCATTCATGGTGTTGAGGAATACTGCGTCCAGTTCTGGTCACCATAATACAAAAAAGATGTTGAGACTCTAGAAAGAGGGTGGAGAAGAGCAACCAAGATGATGAGGGGACTGGAGGCTAAAACATACGAAGAACGGTTGCAGGAACTGGGTATGTCTCATTTAATGAAAAGAAGGACTAGGGGAGACACAATAGCAGCCTTCCAATATCTCAGGGGATGCCCCAAAGAAGAGGGAGTCAAGCTATTCTCCAAAGCACCTGAAGGCAGGACAAGAAGCAACGGATGGAAACTCATCAAGGAGAGAAGCAACCTGGAACTAAGGAGGAATTTCCTGACAATAAGAATGATTAACCAGTGAAAAAATTCCTCCTGGAATTGGACGTTTCTAAGAAGAGACTGGACAATTGTTTGTCTGAGATGGGATAAGGACTCTTGCCTTGGGCAGGAGGTTGGAGTAGAAGACCTCCAAGGTTCCTTCTAGCCTGATGACTCTATGTCTTCATTGCTTCAAGACTTGGGGGCCTGGATGCCGAATACCTTGGAATATCAGGTCACTCACATGCTGTCTTCTCTTTCTCCATCTATGGATCCATACAAATCATCTTATTTCCTGGTTGCTCAGTCTAGACCAGAGGCCTTCAAACTTGGCAGCTTTAAGACTTGTGGACGTCAACTCTAGAGAATTCTGGGAGTTGACGTCCACAAGTCTTAAAGCTGCCAAGTTTGAAGATCTCTGGTCTTCAACTTCAGGTCTTCTACTTCAGCTATGCTGGCTGGAGAATTCTGGGAGTTGACGTCCACAAGTCTTAAAGCTGCCAAGTTTGAAGATCTCCGGTCTTCAACTTCAGGTCTTCTACTTCAGCTATGCTGGCTGGAGAATTCTGGGAGTTGACGTCCACAAGTCTTAAAGCTGCCAAGTTTGAAGATGTCTGGTCTTCAACTTCAGGTCTTCTACTTCAGCTATGCTGGCTGGAGAATTCTGGGAGTTGACGTCCACAAGTCTTAAAGCTGCCAAGTTTGAAGATGTCTGGTCTTCAACTTCAGGTCTTCTACTTCAGCTATGCTGGCTGGAGAATTCTGGGAGTTGACGTCCACAAGTCTTAAAGCTGCCAAGTTTGAAGATGTCTGGTCTTCAACTTCAGGTCTTCTACTTCAGCTATGCTGGCTGGAGAATTCTGGGAGTTGACGTCCATAAGTCTTAAAGCTGCCAAGTTTGAAGATGTCTGGTCTTCAACTTCAGGTCTTCTACTTCAGCTATGCTGGCTGGAGAATTCTGGGAGTTGACGTCCACAAGTCTTAAAGCTGCCAAGTTTGAAGATGTCTGGTCTTCAACTTCAGGTCTTCTACTTCAGCTATGCTGGCTGGAGAATTCTGGGAGTTGACGTCCACAAGTCTTAAAGCTGCCAAGTTTGAAGATGTCTGGTCTTCAACTTCAGGTCTTCTACTTCAGCTATGCTGGCTGGAGAATTCTGGGAGTTGACGTCCACAAGTCTTAAAGCTGCCAAGTTTGAAGATGTCTGGTCTTCAACTTCAGGTCTTCTACTTCAGCTATGCTGGCTGGAGAATTCTGGGAGTTGACGTCCATAAGTCTTAAAGCTGCCAAGTTTGAAGATGTCTGGTCTTCAACTTCAGGTCTTCTACTTCAGCTATGCTGGCTGGAGAATTCTGGGAGTTGACGTCCACAAGTCTTAAAGCTGCCAAGTTTGAAGATGTCTGGTCTTCAACTTCAGGTCTTCTACTTCAGCTATGCTGGCTGGAGAATTCTGGGAGTTGACGTCCACAAGTCTTAAAGCTGCCAAGTTTGAAGACCTCTGGTGTAGGGGGTGATCTCACTCTTCCTTTACTCTCGGGCACTGAGGGGGTTGACAGGGAGCTGCCCCCCACTGCCTGGAGGGGAGAGGGGAGAGCTTCTGCTCAGCAATGAGGTGAACTCTGAGAGGTTGCAAGTTGGGTTGAGGCCAGCTGCATAACTCATGGCTGTGAAGTCACCCAGGACAACTCAAGGAAGCTGCAGTTGTAGATCAGGGATCGGTTCATTAAGCTTAGTGGTCTCAAGATTTGTGTGTGTTGGGAAATAATGGATGGGAAGGAGAGAAGGAACATTAAACAAAGTGATGTCACCCTGACTTTCTTGGCATTTCAGGTGCTCTTGTTCTTCTAGGTTTTTGAACGGAGACGGATGGAGCTTCTTCTAGGAGGTGCTTCGGTGTTTTTGTACACAGTCCACAGACCCCCATCTTCATGTGTTGTTGCGTGTTATGCTGTATATTGTGTTTTTATAGCTTGCTAGATTGTGAAACCTTCTTGGACAGCAAAGGGGACCATTGAGCAAGTCCTGGAGCACATCGCACGAAACGGGTCACTGGAAGGCAACATCAAGAAGTTGTGTCTCACTAACTTCGGCCATGTCTTGAGGGGGAATTCACTGGAGAAAGCGATTAGGTTGGGAAATGTTAATGGTAAAATGAAACCAGGCAACTGAAGAACACGGTGGATGGGCACCATCAAAACTGACCCCAACGAGACCATAGAAAAACTCAAAGAAGTAGTGCAGGATCTGAAGATGTGAATCTTCTTCTTCTTCTTCTTCTTCTTCTTCTTCTTCTTCTTCTTCTTCTTCTTCTTCTTCTTCTTCTTCTTCTTCTTCTTCTTCTTCTTCTTCTTCTTCTTCTTCTTCTTCTTCTTCTTCTTCTTCTTCTTCTTCTTCTTCTCCTTCTCCTTCTCCTTCTCCTCCTTCTCCTTCTCCTTCTCCTTCTCCTTCTCCTTCTTCTTCTTTACACTTTACACAGCTTTACACTGGAGGAGTTTTGATGATTGAATTACTTGCTATCAAATTGGTTGGATTGACTTCAGGACGATATGTTCCCAATGGGATCCTTCCAATCTTCCAATGGTGCCTTCATTGTTTTCTGGATCCCTCTATTGTCTCCAGGAGGATCCTGTCTCCAATGGGGTCCTTCAGATTTTCCAACGGTGCTTTATCATTGTTTGGGATCCATCTATTTTCTTCAGGAGGATCTATCCCAACCACCCTTCAGATCTTCCAATGGTGCCTCCATGATTCTCCTCCTCCTCCTCCTCCTCCTCCTCCTCCTCCTCCTCCTCCTCCTCCTCCTCCTCCTCCTCCTCCTGCCTCCAACCAGGTCCTTCAGATCTTCCAGCGGTGCCCCCATCATCCAACTACAACGAAGCTGGAAGCGGCCATCATCCCCAACGGTTGGAAACATGTGCAAAACCCCTCACCCTTTCAGATGCTGCCCTTGGCACAACTCAGCCAGTGGTGCAAGGAACCCCCCCTCCTCCCAAGGATGGGGATGGGGATGGGGTGGCTAGCGATGCGCACGCCCCCTTCTCCCCCTGACTCTTATTATTCCGCCCAAGAGCCTGGCTGGTGGGCAGCAGCCCCTTCCTCTCCTCTGTCCTGCAGCCATAAAACTGGCCTGCCGGTAATGCGTCTCCATTAAGCTAAGCGATCTAATGATAATAAAATGGCACATTTAACTTTAAAACATTTGGCTTGACTCTGTGAAGTGTGCCGTGTGGGTGGAGGGCTCATCATTTTTCCTACCCCCCCTTTTTTTCCTCTCTTTAATGAAGCTGAATGCAAAATAACTTCTTCTCCAGAGTTGATGGCACTTTGGCTGAGGAGCAGAAAAGGAGCATTAATTGGGGGGGGGAGGGGTTCAAGGGCCAAATTCAGATCTTGGGGGAGGGGGCTTCTAATGGCAATTAATGCACCAAGAACGTGTGGCAATCATTCCACCGTTTCTCCTTCCTGAAATATTCTTTTGCAAGGGGTGGGAGGAAGGAAAATAGGAGCTGGTGGGAGGCGGTGAACATCTGGGCACAGAATTCCGTGAATAAATGAAGCCAGGGAGAACAAGGCTTTTCATCTTGTCGTGTTAAAAATTCATTTCTCTGGGGAATAAAATCTGCAATGTTTTGCTTCTATATCTTGGCTAGCCCTTGAGGGACCTTGGGAGGTCAGCTGGTGACGACACCGGCATGGCCAAATTAATTTCCTTGAAGATATTTCACGGAGGCGGTTTGGCCTTCTCTTCTTCTAGGGGCGCTTTGCTTTTTTGGCTGGCTACAGCTCTGAGATCTCCCCGTGGTCTCCTATCCAATTGGATCCGGCTTAGTTTTTTTCCGAGGTGGGCCAAAGGTTGGATGGAGAACTCAGTTCAAAGGCCTGCAGCACTCATAAGGGAGTGGCCGCATGATGGCAAATAAGAAAAGTCTCACTCAGTTTTGGTTGGGTTCAATCTGCCATTTCAATCCAGGGCTTTTCACCCTGGACCTGGGCTTCCACTCCCAGACTCCCCCAGCCAGCCATGCTTTAAGAAGGGTGGACTTCCACTCCCAGAATTCCCCAGCCAGCAATGCTTTAAGAGGGGAGGACTTCCACTCCCAGAATCCCCCAGCCAGCCATGCTTTAAGAGGGGAGGACTTCCACTCCCAGAATTCCCCAGCCAGCAATGCTTTAAGAGGGGTGGACTTCCACTCCCAGAATCCCCCAGCCAGCCATGCTTTAAGAAGGGTGGACTTCCACTCCCAGAATCCCCCAGCCAGCAATGCTTTAAGAGGGGTGGACTTCCACTCCCAGAATCCCCCAGCCAGCAATGCTTTAAGAGGGGTGGACTTCCACTCCCAGAATCCCCCAGCCAGCAGGATTTAAGATGGGTGGACTTCCATTCCCAGAATCCCCCAGCCAGCAATGCTTTAAGAGGGGTGGACTACAACTCCCAGACTCCCCCAGCCAGCCATGCTTTAAGAAGGGTGGACTTCCACTCCCAGAATTCCCCAGCCAGCAATGCTTTAAGAGGGGTGGACTTCCACTCCCAGAATCCCCCAGCCAGCCATGCTTTAAGAGGGGTGGACTTCCACTCCCAGAATCCCCCAGCCAGCAGGATTTAAGATGGGTGGACTTCCATTCCCAGAATCCCCCAGCCAGCAATGCTTTAAGAGGGGTGGGCTTCCACTCCCAGAATCCCCCAGCCAGCCATGCTTTAAGAGGGGTGGACTCCCATTCCCAGAATTCCCCAGCCAGCCATGCTTTAAGAGGGGTGGACTTCCATTCCCAGAATCCCCCAGCCAGCAATGCTTTAAGAGGGGTGGGCTTCCACTCCCAGAATCCCCCAGCCAGCCATGCTTTAAGAGGGGTGGACTCCCATTCCCAGAATTCCCCAGCCAGCCATGCTTTAAGAGGGGTGGGCTTCCACTCCCAGAATCCCCCAGCCAGCCATGCTTTAAGAGGGGTGGACTTCCATTCCCAGAATCCCCCCGCCAGCCATGCTTTAAGAGGGGTGGACTTCCATTCCCAGAATCCCCCAGCCAGCAATGCTTTAAGAGGGGTGGACTTCCACTCCCAGACTCCCCCAGCCAGCCATGCTTTAAGAAGGGTGGACTTCCACTCCCAGAATTCCCCAGCCAGCAATGCTTTAAGAGGGGTGGACTTCCACTCCCAGAATCCCCCAGCCAGCAATGCTTTAAGAGGGGTGGACTTCCACTCCCAGAATCCCCCAGCCAGCAGGATTTAAGATGGGTGGACTTCCATTCCCAGAATCCCCCAGCCAGAATGCTTTAAGATGGGTAGACTCCAACTCCCAGAATTCCCTGCCCAGCATGCTTTAAAAGGGGTGGACTTCCACTCCCAGAATTCCCTGCCCAGCATGCTTTAAAAGGGGTGGACTTCCACTCCCAGAATTCCCCAGCCAGCAATGCTTTAAGAGGGGTGGGCTTCCACTCCCAGAATCCCCCAGCCAGCAATGCTTTAAGAGGGGTGGACTTCCACTCCCAGAATCCCCCAGCCAGCCTGCTCTAAGAGGGGCAGACTTCACTCCCAGAATTCCCAAGTCAGTGTGCTGGCTGAGGAATTCTGGGAGTTGAAGTCCACAGGTTTTAAAATTGCTACGGTTGAGAATCAGTGCTTCAAATATTGGCCACGGTAGAAATTAAGAGTGCAAAGACATCTGTCTGTCTCTCCCTCCCTCTCCCTCCCTCTCTTTCTCTGAATCACACACTTTCCCACACTCCACATCCTACAGTGTTTTCCCCTGCTGCATTTCTTCTGTGGGCTGATCTCGATTTAACACCATAAAGAATTCTATCAACTAAAAAAAAAAGAAGAAAAACATGTTACGGGATTTTTCTTACGGCTCTACCAGCTTTTCCCTTGAACTGCTGCTTCATTGTGGAGATGAAAGAGGAATAAAAGAGGAATAATTGGATGGAGCCAGGAAGACGTGGTTGTATGTTGATGTGTTAAAAAAAAAAAAAAAAACATTGCAGAAGTTTCACACCTCTTTCCAACATGCAGCAGAGTTTACAATGTTGAGACTGGCCTGGATTCTGCTTGACTCCCGGAATGCCTTCAGTGGGGCCAGGAGGCCGATCCCCTCCCCCAAGGCTTGAGGGGAGGGTTGTGGGCCTCACCTCGGTCCCGGGACCCCTATTCGATGTCCTGCCCAGTCAGTTTGGCTAGCATCCTCGCAAAAAGAGAAGAGAATATTTGTAGCTCGGTGTTGAGAATTACACTTCTCAGAGCTTAGTAGGTTTCCTGCAGACGTTTCATTACCTAAATAGGTAACGTCATCAGTGGCAGAAGGGAAGGGGGATTGCAGAGAGGAGGAAGATGACGGTGGGATTCTTGGTGCTCTCTGAGCTTGGGTGCTTTTCTTGGAGACGTTTCATGACCCAACTAGGTAACATGATCAGTGGTAGAAGGGAGGGGGGTTTGTGGAGAGGAGGAGGAGGAGGAGGAGGAGGAGGAGGAGGAGGAGGAGGAGGAGGAGGAGGAGGAGGAGGAGGAGGAGAAGAACCTTGGTGTTGAGGTTGGTGGGTTTCCTGCAGACGTTTCATGACCCAACTAGGTAACATGATCAGTGCTAGAAGGGAGGGGGGTTTGTGGAGAGGAGGAGGAGGAGGAGGAGGAGGAGGAGGAGGAGGAGGAGGAGGAGGAGGAGGAGGAGGAGGAGGACCTTGGTGTTGAGGTTGGTGGTTTTCTTGGAAACATTTCATGACCCAACTAGGGAACATCATCACTGCTAGAAAGGAGGAGGGTTTGTGGAGAGGAGGAGGAGGAGGAGGAGGAGGAGGAGGAGGAGGAGGAGGAGGAGGAGGAGGAGGAGGAGGAGGAGAAGAACCTTGGTGTTGAGGTTGGTGGGTTTCCTGCAGACGTTTCATGACCCAACTAGGTAACATGATCAGTGCTAGAAGGGAGGGGGGTTTGTGGAGGGGAGGAGGAGGAGGAGGAGGAGGAGGAGGAGAACCTTGGTGTTGAGGTTGGTGGTTTTCTTGCAGACGTCTCATGACCCAATTAGGTAACATCATCAGTGGTAGAAGGGAGTGGGGTTTGTGCAGAGGAGGAGGAGGAAGTGAAGGAGGAAGAAAAGGAGGAGGGAGGGAGGAAGAGGAGGAAGATGACGGTGGGGTCCTTGGTGCTCTCTGAGCTTGGGTGCTTTTCTTGCAGACGTTTCATGACCCAACTAGGGAACATCATCAGTGCAAAGGAGTGTGGGGTTTCCTCCCCGTTTATATGCCGTCTCTTGCCCTGCCAATGTTAGTGGGGGGTGGAGTTTGCCAATAGATAAACAGATTATCAGCCATCATTAAACACCTAGAGATAATAAGCACATGTACAGACCATTCCAAAGAGTCATTAAAAAAAAAAAAAGATTGTTTTTCTGGTGTGAATCTCTGCTTATCTGGGTATTCTAGTTTTAACTCACCCTCTCCAGCAGCCAAACACCCAGAGAAGCAGGGATTCACACCAGACAAACTATCAAGCAGAAAACACTGGCCTAACCAAGGAACTATCAAGGAAGAAAACTCACATCATCAACACGGGCAGGACAAGTCACCAGTGGTGGGTTGCTCCCGGTTCGCACCGGTTTGCAAGAACCGGTAGTAAAAATTTGTAGTAGTTCGGAGAACCAGTAATAACATTGGCTGGCCACGCCCCCGAACCGGTCCCCGGTCCGGTCGCCACTCGCTTACCCCGCCCATCTCATCAGAGGCTCTTTTTTTTTTTTACTTTTAAAAGCATTTTTTCTACAACCTCTTTGGCCGAAGAGGTTGTAGAAAGAAAAATGCCTTTAAAAGCCTCTGGCGATCCCAGCTGAGTTGCCTGATCGTCAGAGGCTTCTAAAAGCATTTTTTTCTGCAGCCTCTTAAGGCTGTAGAAAAAAATGCTTTTAAAAGTAAAAAAAAAAAAAAAGTTGGCCACGCCCACCCAGTCACATTACCCCCCACACCAAGCCACGCCCATAAAATAAGCCACGCCCACAGAACCGGTAGTAAAAAAATTTAGAACCCACCCCTGCAAGTCACTGTATATAAACAAGAGAGCAAAACCCCGCATTCCCTGGCACTGATAATATTCCCTAGTTCGGTAATGAAACGTCCGTAAGGAAACAACCAAGCTCAGAGACCACCAAGGACCGCCTCCTCCTCCTCTTTGCAAACCCCTCTCCCTTCTACCCTCATGATATTCCCTAGTTGGGTAATGAAACGTCTGCAAGAAAAGCACGAAGCTCAGAGAGCACCAAGGGCCCCACAATCCTCCTCCTGCTCCCCTTCCTTCCTTCCTCCCTCCCTCCCTCTCATTCCTCCTTCTTAATTCCCCTCCCTACTAGCACTGATGACGTTACCTAGTTGGGTAATGAAACGTCTGGAAGAAAACCACCAAATTTAGAGAGCACCTAGGAACCCACAGGCACCATTCTCCTCCTCCTCCTCCCGAACCCCACTGTCTTCTAGCACTGATGGTGTTCCCTAGCTGGGTCACGAAACATCAGCAAAGAAACCACCCAACTCAGAGAGCATCAGGGACTCCCCTCTCCTCTCCCCGCATTTCCCCTTATCCTGCTGGAAGGCAGTGGAAGATGGTCTTTAAAGACCAAAGCTTCCATTTAGCCAAGGCAGCCCCCGACTCGCAGACGGATCCCTCCGTCTGCAATTTCCCCTTTTTTGGAAAGCGCCCTGAAATACGGAGGGTGCTTCTTCGCCCCCTTAACAGCAATTTGTGGTGCTTATGGGGTGGGGTGGAGGGGGAACGGCTGCTTGCAGCTGCCGCGATCTCAAGAGGCCGTAAAGTTCTCCCAGGTTTTCCTGGAGAGGCTTAAAATGAGCGTGGAGACGCGGGAGATCGACCAACGGGAAAAGGAGATCATACGGACGACGGCACTGAATGTCTGCCAAGGCGGGTATCATAAATACCAACCCTGGAAGCGCCCACCAGCAGCAATCCGACCGCGGGGAGCCCCTTCGGGTGTCTCTTTTATTTCCTGTCTCTTTTATTTCATGATTGCCTGGGCGAGGAACCTCGGATCTTCTCCAGATCTGGACAAATGGGAGGCGATATGGAACAGGAATATGAATCTTACTTTGGCAACCCCCTACAAGGAAAATATCTATAAAATGGTCTATCGTTGGCACATCTTCCCGACAAGAATTGCAAAAATGTTCCCGGGAGCTTCTCCGGCATGTTGGAAGTGTGGGAACAGTAATGGGACATACCACCACCAATGGTGGACCTGCCCTAAAGCAGGCAAATATTGGGCCAAGTTCCGGAACTGGATAGTGGAAATTACAAGTTACAATATAGAGCTGAAACCAGAAGTTTTCTTATTGGGAATGAAACCAGATAAAAGAACTAAGGAAAAATGGTACTTGATCCTCCACATCACTATTGCAGCTAGGATATTATACGCGCAGGAGTGGAAAAATGAACTAATACCCACAGAGAATAAACTGATTTGGAAAATTTCAGAATGCGCAGAGGCCGATTGGTTAACGAAATTACTTAGGAACCAAAAAGATCCTCATTATTACAAATGTTGGAGCCTATGGTATACTTGGGTGAAAGAAAAGAGAGGGAAATGAAATGGATCTTATCAGTGATCTAAATTGTATAGGCCAGTTCAAACCTACTTCCAAACCTACAACTATACTATGAAGCAGCAGCTTTGACGCAAGCAAGTGACTGGTTTGGAAGAAAAAAGACTGGAATATTGAATATAGAAAGTTATGATCTTGAACTTGGTTGGCATACATACTTATTTTATGAGAACAAAGTGGATAAAGTATTTAAAAGCCACATACTCAGAAATTCTTTGATGAGAGTTTGGAGGAAGCACCGACTCAAATGGGATTATAAAATACCGTTATGACTGGATCTTGGTCATATCATATGGAATACAAATATAATGTCACTCGGGGGGGGGGGTTTATATAAAGAAGTTCTTTTTGCAGATGCGGGCAGATGGCAACTGAAGACATCAGAAACGCTGTTGGAAGAAGGGATTAATTTAACCTGGTTGCAGTATAATCAACTTCAATTGAGATGGAAAGAGGACCAAAAAATTGGTATAATGATGCATGAAGAAGAATTGGTTAGACATATAAAAGAGAAAGGTCTAATGCATATTAAAAGGGTTTATAATGTTTTGTTAGAAAGGGATTCAGAAACTGAACTGGTTAAAGATTGTATGATAAAGTGGGCACAAAATTTTGCAGAACCAGTGATGTTGGAAACGTGGGAAAAATATGGGTTCAGAATGTTAAATTTACACAGTCGCAGAACTTGAGGGAAAATTTTTATAAAATGTTTTATAGGTGGCATTTAGATCCTAAGAAACTATCGTGTATGTATCCTAATGTTCAACCAAAATGCTGGAGATGTGATTGCTTAGATGCCACATATTACCATATGTGGTGGACTTGTAAGAAAGTGAAGGCTTTTTGGATAAAAATTTGGTGGGTTATGCAAAACGTTTTGAAGAAAAAACTACAGTTTTCTCCACAATTGTTTTTATTGGGTATAGTTAAGGGTTTCACATTGGATGAAACAAAGTTGATACTGTATATGGTGACAGCAGCGAGATTATTGATAGGTCAATACTGGAAAAATGAAGCTATGCCCACTATTGAAGAATGGATTATGAAGATGGCCAGTTTTGCAGAAATGGCGAAGATCTCAGCATATTTAAAAGATCGCTCACAAGAGACTTATGAATGGGAGTGGAAAAAGTGGATAGATTATGTGCAGAACAAATATCAAACTAGGAAATATCAGATAGCTTTTAACTGAAAGTATTATATAGAGATAGAATGATTTAATTTTGAGAAGATCTGAAAAATAAAAGGGGGTGGAGGGGTTCAAGTTTTATAAAATATGTTTTTGATTTGGATTATATTCTGTGGAAGTCCTGGGGGGAGGGGAGGGTTAGGGAGAGTTAGGGGGGGAAATTGGGGAGAAAATGTATTTATAAAACTTTTTCAATAAAAAAAATATATATAATAAATTGTATAGGCCAGTGATGGCTAACCTTTTTGCTGTCGCGTGCCAAAAGTGGGGGGAGCGTGGGGGGTCGTGGGTGCGGGTGCCCACATCCATAATTCAATGTGCCCGCCCTCCCGCGCATGTGACCCCCCACTTCCCCCTGCTTTTGGCACGTGATGGCACGGTGGGCACGGTAGGCCCATTTTTCCCCCTCCCCAGGCTCCAGAGGCTTTCTAGGAGCCTGGGGAGGGCAAAAACAGCCTTCCCCATCCCCCCGGAGGCCTTCCGGAGGCCGGAAATAGCCAGTTTCCTGATTTCTGGTGGGACCTGAAGGCCTGAAAATCAGTTGGCTGGTGTGTGCATGTGCGCTGGAGCTGAGCTAAGGCAACACTCGTGTGCCCACCAATATGGCTCCGCGTGCCACCTGTGGCACCCGTGCCATAGGTTCGCCATCACGGGTATAGGCGCATATTTGTGTACGTTCGTTGCAATAACTTTGTATGTATATATGTAAAGAATTGGTTTTTAAAAAATGGAAATAAACTTATTTTTTTTAAAAAAATTGTCACAGCCTCTTCCCAGGAATGCAAAACATTTCGGCTCCTTTGGACGGGAGATTACAGGCAGTCCTTGACTTACAACTAAAAAATTGAGCCGCTAAGTGAGACAGTTGTGAGAGAGAGTGACCATTTTCCCGTTTTACAACCTTTCCTGCCACAGCCGTTGAGTGAATCCCCCACGGTCGTTAAGCAAGTCAC
This sequence comes from Pantherophis guttatus, assembly GCF_059756535.1. Classification (NCBI taxonomy): domain Eukaryota; kingdom Metazoa; phylum Chordata; class Lepidosauria; order Squamata; family Colubridae; genus Pantherophis; species Pantherophis guttatus. The sequence goes on from NC_142063.1 coordinate 347,870,981, forward strand.
AGGGTCTTTAAGCGAATCCGGCTTCCCCCATTGACTTTTCTTGTCAGAAGGTGGCAAAAGGGGTCATGTGACCCCTGGGACAGTGAAACTGTCATAAGTACATGTCAGTTGCCAACTGTCTGAATTTTGTTTGTTTCTTTGTTTTTAATTTTTTATTGAAATTTATTATAATACAATACAGTACAATCAGTCAGACAGTGTTATTTTTCTACACAGGTTAGATTGATTCTTCTTTTACTTTTCATCATAATATAACGTAATTTACATATGCATTTTAAGATTTATATTAACTTTTATCTATTCTTTATTCTATTATCAATCCACCTGTACCAATCATCCCAAACCGTATAATATTCTGAGTCTTCTTTCTCATTTAATTCTAACGTTAATTTGTTCATTTCGGCACATTCTAGAACCTTCTGAATAATATGTTCCTCTGGTGGTGTGTCCTTTCCTTTCCAATACTGGGCGTAGGCTATTCTTGCTTCAGTGAGTATATGTACGATTAAATATCTTTTTTCTCCCCCGGTATTTCGTCTTTAGTATTCCCAGGAGAAATGTTTCAAGTATCAATTTGATTTTTTCATTGGTTGATTCTTGTAGCCAATTTTGAATTTTTCTCCAATACCTCATCGCTTCAGGACAGGACCACCACATGTGAAAGAAGGTACCTTGGTGAAATCCACACTTCCAACGTTTGGGGCTTACATTTGGATAGATTTTTGCTAATCTTGCAGGCGATAGGTGCCATCTGTATAGCATGGTCTATCATCATGTGACTGCAATGGTCATAAGTGTGAAAAATGGTCATAGGTGGTTTTGTTTAGCGTCTTTGTAACTTCGAACAGTCATTAAATGAACTGTTGTAGGTCGAGGCCTACTTGTAATTCGATTTGAGGTTGACACTGACGGACAGGTAAAGCAGCCAGGAATTTAGCGGAGGCGTTTAATAGAAAGCACACCATCGGGGTGGGAGACCCTTTCCAGGCACAGCATTCGAGGGGAGGGGGCTTTGCACTTCCTCCTTCATCTCCCACCCCCAGACAGTGTTTTTTTTCCTCCAGCTGCACCTCTTAAGATCTTGGCAAAATGCGGAGATCAAGTCATGGAGCCAGTTCGGATGGACCATCGTGAAGTTGCCGTGGGAAATGTTTTCACAAGCTAGCTTTGGGGGGGGCCCGGAAGCGGCTGAGCCGAAAGGGGGTGAGGTCGTAAGTGGGCTGCTCCCCCAGACTCAGTTCACACAGGATCTTTCCCACGACCGGTGCAAATTTGAACCCGTGGCCTGCGGAAGAGACAAAAGGCAGAAATTGGATGCATAATTCCCTCCTTCGCTTCCTTTCCTTCCCCTTCTTGTAGTCCTTGACTTACAACCATTCCTTTAGCGACCATACAATGGCACTGGGGGAAAAAAGCGTCTTGTGACTGTTTTTCGCACTTACGACTGTTGCGGCCTCCCTGCGGTCTCGTGATCAAAATTCAGGGGCTTGGCAACTAACTCGTATTTATGACGGTTGCAGTGTCCCCTGGGTCATTGTGATCCCCTTTTGCGTCCTTCTGACAAGCAGGAAGCCAGATTCTCTTTACAACTGCGTTACTCACTTAACAACCAAAGCGATTCACTTATGAGATGTTGCAAGCAAGGTTGTAAAATGGGGCACAACTTACTGAATAGAATGAATATGAGAATGGAATGGAATGGAATGGAATAGAATAGAATAGAATAGAATAGAATAGAATAGAATAGAATAGAATAGAATAGAATAGAATAGAATAGAATAGAATAGAATAGAATAGACCAGGGGAGGGAGGGGAGGGGTGGAGAGAAGAGAAGAGAAGAGAAGAGAAGAGAAGAGAAGAGAAGAGAAGAGAAGAGAAGAGAAGAGAAGAGAAGAGAAGAGAAGAGAAGAGAAAATAGGGAAGGGAAGGGAAGAGGAGAGGAGAGGAGAGGAGAGGAGAGGAGAGGAGAAGAGAAGAGAAGAGAAGAGAAGAGAAGAGAAGAGAAGAGGAGAGGAGAGAAGAGAAGAGAAGGGAAGGGAAGGGAAGGGAAGGGAAGAGGAGAGGAGAGGAGAGGAGAGGAGAGAAGAGAAGCTGGAAGGGACCTTGGAGGTCTTCTAGTCCAGCCCCCTGCTCAGGCAGAACCTATACCATTTCAGATAAGTGACTGTCTAGACCCTGCTTAAAAACCTCCAGTGAGGAGCACCCACACCTTCTGGTGGCCAGCTGTTCCACTGGTTAATTGTCCTCACTGCTGGGAGGTTTCCCCTTAATTGCAAGCTCTTGCAGAAAGATAGACTGTGCTTGAACAGGGAGGCTTTCCTGGCGAATAGCTCCTGAAGATAGACTCCAGGATAAAAGAATCCCCTTTTAGTGAGCGATAACCTTCCTTCCTCCTCTCTTTTCCGACCCCCCCCAGCCCCCACTGCCCCCTTTACCTGAAAACCCGGCTCCGATGACAATGTTTTCAAAACGGGGGTGTCGGTCCAGAATGAAGTCCCTGTCTGGAGTGTTCTGGAGGGGAGATGGGGAAAAAGTAAATGTCAGACCAAATTCAGGTTTAGATTTTATGGGGGGAGGTGGGAGTCAGCTTCTGGGTGGCTGGGATGACACGTGGTACCACATAGATCAAGGGTGGGCAACTACGCCAACTTAAGACCTGTGGACTACAACTCCCAGAATTCCTGAAACAGACAGATTGTGGGCTGGATGAGCAAAACAGGCGATAAATCTATGTATATCCATCTGTCTCTCTGTCTCTCTCTCTCTCCATCCATCCATCTACCTCTCTCTCTCTCTCTCTCTCTCATCTCTCATCTATCTATTATCTCTCTCTCTCTCTCTCATCTATCTATCTATCATCTCTCTCTCTCATCTCTCTCTTATCTCTCTCTCTCTCTCTCTCTCTCTGTATATCTCTCTCTCTCCTATCTATCTATATGTCTGTCTACTAATCATCTCTCTCTCTCTCTCTGTATCTCTCTCTCTTCTATCTATCTATCTATCTATCTATCTATCTATCTATCTATCTATCTATCTATCATCTCTCTCATCTCTCTCTCTCTCATCTATCTATCTATCTATCTATCTATATCTATCTCTCTCTCTCTCTCTCTGTATATATCTCTCTCTCCTATCTCTCTCTCTCTCTCTCTCTCTCTCTCTCTCTGTATATATCTCTCTCTCCTATCTATCTACCTATCTCTCTCTCTCTCTCTCTCTCTCTCTCTCTCTCTCTCTCTCTCTCTCTCTGTATATATCTCTCTCTCCTATCTATCTATCTACCTATCTATCATCTATCTATCTATCTATCTATCTATCTATCTATCTATCTATCTATCTATCTATCATCTCTCTCTCTCTCTCATCTCTCTGTATCTATCTATCTATCTATCTATCTATCTATCTATCTATCTATCTATCTATCTATCTATCTATCTACAGTACCTCTATCATCTCTCTCTCTCTCATCCCTCTCCCTCTCTCCCCACCCCTCTCATCGCTCTCTTTCTCTATGGTCACAGACCAGCATAAGACAGACAAATGCAAGCAATAACTTTAAAAAGTACAAAATACAGGTAATCCTCAACTAACGACCAGAATTGAGCCCCATATCTCCCATATTTGCTGAGCGAGACAGTTGTTAAGTGAGCCCCATTTTACGGCTTTTCTTGCCACAGTTGTTAAGTGAATCCCTGTAGTGGTTAAGTGAGTAACACGGTCGCTAAGCGAATCTGGCTCCCCCGTTGACTTTGGTGCTCAGACAGTCACAAAAGGGATCAGGTGACCCCGGGACTCTGCGACCATCAGAAACATGAATCAGTTGCCAAGGGTCTGAATTTTGATCACGTGACACATGGAGGCTGCAATGGTCATAAGTGTGAAAAATGGTCCTAAGTCACTTTTTTCCAGTGCTGTCATAACTTTGAATGGTCACTAAATGAACGGTTGTACGCCGAGGACTGCATAGAAGCGCAGAGTGATCTGCTGATTATTGAAGAAGTTTTCATGCTTTGCAAATGGACAATTTTTCCTGTTAACAATCAGCAGATTTCTATGCTGCTGTGCATAGAATTTGAGGGGAAGACAAGGGGGCCTGGGGGGGGGTGTCTCCCTCCCGGGCTGTCCCCTCCTTACCGTGTATAAGCACCATTCTTGGACTGCAGGCTCCGGATCGAGTCCCGGCAGATACCTGCTCACGAAATCCTGCAGGCGCTGGAGGTCGGGCACTGGAGGAGAGACCCCACCCTGCTGGTTGGGCTTGTCGGGGTCCGTGGGGGAGCCGTGGTGGTAGCAGACCTGGCAGGAGACAGACAGAAAGTCAAGGAGGGGTCCTTGGTGGTCTCTGAGCTTGGCTGTTTTCTCGCAGACTTTTCGTGACCGAACTAGGTAACGTCATCAGTGTTAGAAGGGAGTGCGGTGTGGAAAATGGAGGAAGAGGAAGAGGAAGAGGAGGAGGAAGGGGGAGGAGGAGGAGGAGGAGGAAGATGACTGTGGGTTCGTTACTGCTCTCTGAGCTTGGCTGTTTTCTTGTCGACATTTCATGACCAAACTAGGTAACGTCATCAGTGCTAGAAGGGAGTGCAGTGTGCAAAATGGAGGAAGAGGAAGAGGAGGAGGAGGGGGGAGGAGGAGGAGGAGGAGGAGGAAGATGACTGTGGGTTCGTTACTGCTCTCTGAGCTTGGCTGTTTTCTTGTCGACATTTCATGACCAAACTAGGTAACGTCATCAGTACTAGAAGGGAGTGTAGTGTGCAAAAAGGAGGAGGAGGAGGATTGTAGGTTCCTCTCTGAGCTTGGTTGTTTTATTGCAGACGTTTCATTCCCCAACCTGGGGAGCCAAGGATTCGGCCCAAGGGCTGACGGCGGGGGGGGGGGCAGCCCCCGGTGCCAGGACAGAGCGTGAGGCTCATGGCCGCCTCTGGCTGACCAGGCTCAGATTCCCATGATCCACCCTGACCGTGGCGGAGAGGAGATCCGATTGCTCCTTTTTTGTCGGAGCAGAGCAGGCAGAACTGGGGAGGGAGTTAAGTGGGTCATCAGCTTAGAGTTCTTACATTGCCACAAAGGATCTCAATATAAAGGATCTGGAAATCTATTGGCATTTCCCTGGTGCCAGTTAAGTACAGGGAGTCCTCGACTTACAACCATTCCTTTAGTCACCTTTCGAAGTTACAACAGCACTGAAAAAATGTGACTTAGGACCAGGTTTCACATTTACGACCGTTGCAGCATCCCCGTGATCAAAATTCAAGCACTTGCAACTGACTCATATTTATGACCGTTGCAACATCTCGTGATCCCTTTTTTGCGACCTCCTGTCAAGGGGAAGCCAGATTCACTTAACAACCATGTGGCTCACTTAACACTTGCAGGGATTCACTTAACGACGGAGGCAAGAACGGTCGTAAAATGGGGGCAAAACTCACTGAACAACTTCCTCACTCAGAGAAAAAAAGAAATTGGGGGCTCAACTGTGGTCGTAAGTCGAGGACTACCACCGTAGCACTTGAACTGACTGAGGTCCTTGCCCCGGTGTTGATGCGTTGCACTTGGCATCTTCCATCTTGGGGGCAAAGGATGCAGCCGCCCATGTGGAGCCGCTTGGCTGCAAAATGAAGCCACCGAGAAGACCCCCTCCCCAGTTCCTTGATCTGCTCCAGCCCCTTCCTCCTCACCTTGATCAGATCCGGGTACTCCCCGCCCTGCAAGCCGTAGAAATGTTGGTCGTCTTGGTTGAGGCCGATGCCCAGGAAGCACGGAGGATGCCCAAGGAGACCCGGGGGGCCTGGCACCTTCGCCCGCAGGTAGCAAACTCGGATGCGCAATGGCTGGAAGAGGAAATGGGGCTGAGGAAGGTGGGCTCCTTCGCGGGTCCCCTTCGTGGGTGCTTGGAGCGAGGCAGCCCTGGCACCGAAGTGAATGACCTTGGCAAGGCCGGCTCAACTCTGCCAGTTCGCTCGGGTGGCATTTGCCCTGTTCCCTGGCAGGCAGAAGGAGGGGGTTGAAATTCTACAATTCTCCTGCAAACCGGCACAGGTTTGTCCTCGGACTTACGACGGTTCCTTTCGCGACCGTTCAAAGTTACGAGGGCCCTGAAAAAAGTGACTTATGGTGGTTTTTCACACTTACGACCATCACAAGCTGGGCAACTGGTTCGTGTTTATGATGGTCGCAGCGTCTGGGGGTCATGTGTTCCACTTTTACGACCTTCTGATGAGGTTCACTTAAGTGACTTAAGTGATTCACTTAACGACTGTTGTAAGAAAGGTCGTAAAATTGGGCAAAACTCCCTTAACAGCTGTCTCACTTAGCAATGGTAAACTTTGAGAACTTTAAGACTTATGGACTTCAACTCCCAGAATTCCCCAGCTACCACGGACACCCCTGGTATTAGGACTCCTGTTTCAATAAGAGAATTACAGAGCGGGAAGGGACTTTGGAGGATTTCTAGTCCAGCCCCCTGCTCAGACAGGAAGCCCTATATACTATTTCAAACACGCAGCTGTCCAATCTCTTCTTTAAAACCTCCAGTGATGGAGAAGGAAGGAAGGAAGGAAAAAAAGAAAAAAGAGAAAGAAAGAAAAAGAAAAAGAAAGAAAAAGAAAGAAAGAAAGAAAGAAAGAAAAAGAAAAAAAGAAAGAAGAAAATGGAGCTTCCCTCCTTCCCACATAGCCTTCAATAATACTATGGAAGGAAGAGAGGAAGGGAGAGAGGGAGGGAGAGGGAGGGAGGGAAGAAAAAGAAAGAAAGAAGAGAGAGAGAGAAAGAGAAAGAAAGAGTAACAGAGAAAGAAAGAAAAAGAAAGAAAGAAAGACAGACAGACAGACAGCAAAATGGAGTTTTCCTCCTTCTCACATGGTCTTTAATCATACTATGGAAAGAAGGAAGGAAGGAAGAAAGGAAGGGAGGGAGGGAAGAAAGCAATGGAGGAGGAGGAAGGGAGTGAGGGAGGTTGGGAGGGAAGGAAAGAAAGAAAGAAAGAAAGAAAGAAAGAAAGAAAGAAAGAAAGAAAGACAGCAAAATGGAGTTTTCCTCCTTCTCACATGGCCTTTAATCATACTATGGAAAGAAGGAAGGAAGGAAGGAAGAAAGGAAGGGAGGGAGGGAAGAAAGCAGTGGAGGAGGAGGAGGGAGGGAGGTTGGGAGGGAAGGAAAGAAAGAAAGAAAGAAGAGAGAAAGAAAGCAAGAAAGAAAGAAAAAGAAAAAGAAAGAAAGAAAGAAAGAGAAAGAAAGAAAGACAGCAAAATGGAGCTTCCCTGCTTCTCACATGGCCTTTAATAATACTATGGAAGGAAGGAAGGAAGGAAGGAAGGAAGGAAGGAAGGAAGGAAGGAAGGAAGGAAGGAAGGAAGGATAACAGCATAACAGAGTTGGAAGGGACCTTGGAGGTCCTCTAGTCCAGCCCCCTGCTCAGGCAGGAAGCCCTACATACCATTTCAAACAAAGGGCCGTCCCATCTCTTCTTAAAAGCTTGCAGGGTTGAGCAGAAGGTTGGCCTAGAAGACCTCTAGGGTCCCTTCCCACTCTGCCGTTCAGCAGGGCAAGCCTCCCCCCCCCTCCCTCTCTCTACGCCTGCCTGCTGTTCTTGGCTCTGGGGGTTATTGATGGCTTGTGTTAACTCTGGTTTGTTCTGACCTTGTTGTACATTGGCCAGAGCAGTTAAGCCAGGGCTCGTCCGACAACCTAAAGCATCAACGAATCCATCTGCCATTAGTTAAATAAGGATGTCATTCGAAGTCTCCAAGGGTGGGCAAGGCAGCTGGGACATAAATTGCAGATGTCAAATCTTCCCAGAATTGGGGACTCCCCCCCCCCAGCCCTCAGCCCCCCCCCCCCAGGCTGCCTGAGACCCTCCGAGACCTCTGACAGAGGTGGGGGTGGTTTAAACTCTGGACTGGACAAAAAAAGAAACGATTAGCTATGTTGGAGGCGAGTGAAATAAAATGACAATACAGGGAGTTAGATTAACAGATTGACAGAGTTGGAAGGGACCTTGGAGGTCATTTAGTCCACACCCCCACCCTCCCACCCCCCGCCCAAGCAGGAGACCCTATACCAGTGATGGCTAACCTTAAGTGTGGGGGGGGGCATGCGCGCGCGACCCTCACCTGCTCCCCCTGCTCCTGGCACGCAATGGCACGGTAGGCCCGTTTTTCGCTGTCCCCAGCCTCCAGAGCCTTTCTAGGAGTCTGGGGAGGGTTAAAACTGCCTTCCCCACTCCCCCAGAGGCCCTCAGAAGGCCGGAAATGGACCGTTTGCCAACTTCTGGTGGGACCGGAAGTCCCATTTTTTGCTGTCCCCAGCCTCCAGGGTCTTTCTAGGAGTCTGGGGAGGGTGAAAACTGCCTTCCCCACCCCTCTGGAGGCCCTCCAGAGGCCGAAAATGGCCCGTTTGCCAACTTCCGGATCGTGTGCCCACCGATATGGCTAGATGTGCCACCTGTGGCATGCAGGCCACAGGTTCACCATCATGGCCCTACACCATTTCTGATTTTCGACCCCCAAAGGAGCCCAAAAGTTTATGTTTGCCAAGGGAGACGCTTATCAAATGGAGTTTTGCCCCATCTTGCCACTGTCGTTAAGTGACTCACTGCAGTTGTTAAGTTAGTAAGATGGTTGTTAAGTGAGTCTGGTTTACCCATGGATTTTGCTTCTCAGAAGGTCACAAAAAGGGATCGCGGGACCTTGGGATGCCGCAGCTGTCATAAGTATGAGTCAGTTATGCGTCTGAATTTTGATTACCTGGCCATCGAAATGCTGCAATGGTCGTAAGTGTGAAAAATGGACATAAGTCACTTTTTTCAGTGACGTTGTAACATTGAATGGTCACTAAATGAACTGTTGTAAGTGGAGGACTACTAGCAACTGTTTGAAATTACAAAGGCGCTGGAAACCGGGACATCTGACCAGTCCTCACACTTACGATGGTCCTAATATCCCCGCAGTCATGTGATCAAAATACAGATGCTTGGCAACTGATTCATATTTATGACGGTCGCAGTGTCCGGGGGGGGGTCACGTGATCCCTTTTGCGACCTTCTGACAAGCAAAGAACAGGGCGGGGGAGCCAGATTCACTTAACAACCGTGTGACTCACTTAACAACTGCAGCAAGGAGGTCGTAAAATGGAGCAAAACTCAATAACTGCTTAGCATATAATTGCTTAGAAATATAACTGCTTGGGAATTGGGGGGGGTCGATTGCCGCCGTATGTCGAGGACTACGTCACTGTCTCGGTTTGCAATGACATTTCGGGCTCAATTGCAGTCCTAAGTCGAGGAATGCCTGCAGGTTTCTCTCCACCACCGACCCTCCCTACAGGTGGCCTTTGCACCCCCAATTATTGCTGGTCCTCTGATCCCCATCTTCTATTTTTTTGGGGTGGGGTCTCCCCTACTTACCTGAAGAGGCAGCTGCAGCCCCAACGGAGCCAGGAGCTGATTCGTCCACGCACCGGCTGTGACCACTAGGCGTTTTGCCTGGTACTTCCCTCGGCTGGTCGTAACTGTGACCACTGATCCCGGGAGGATTTGGAGAACCTTCTCTCCGTCCCTCAAGACCCCTTTGTGCCTCTGAAAGAGGTCCTGGGGGTGGGGGGGGGGAATAAGCCAAAAAGAGGTCAGTCTACCAACCCCCCCCCCCTCCAGTTTTTCCTTGCACCCACATCCCCAGCGAACGTTTGCACGATCTATGGGGCAGGTGAGAGGGTCAGTGTTTAATGCACATGGCAGGACATTGTCCCTCCACCCCAAAAAAAGAGGGGATGCAGCAGCTTTCCTGGGGGGGGGGGTGTGAATATTCCCCCGGCCCCAAAGAATAGGCTGGGGAGTTAAATCTGGACAGGGCCTGTGTTCAAAAGATGGGGGAGTGAAGGTGCAAGGAGATTGTGGGGGGGGGGAGTGAAGGTCTAGAAATCAGAAACTGAATTTAAATGCTCCTGATAGATTAGAGCAGGATGGTCCCCAACCTTGGCTGCTTGAAGAGGGGTGGACTTCAACTCCCAGAATTCCCCAGCCAGCCAGCTTGCTTCCTTTTCTTTTCTTAGCTTTCATTTCCTTCCTTCCTCCCTTCTTCCTTCTTCTTTTCTTTCTCTTATCTTCCCTTTCTTTTTTATCTTTCTTTTTCTTATCATTTATTTCCTTCCTTCCCTTCCTCTTTTTCCTTCCTTTTTTTCTTTTCTTTCTTTCTTATATTTTATTTCATCTTTCTTTGTTTCTTTCTTATCTTTCTTTTCTTTCTCTTTCATTTCATTTTCTTTCTTATCTTTCTTTCTCTCTTTCTTTCTTATCTTTCATTTCCTTCCTTCCTTCCTCTTCTCTTTCCTTCCTTCTTCCTTTTTCTTTTCTTTCTCTTTTCTTCCCTTTCTTTTATATCTTTTTCTTATCATTTATTTCCTTCCTTCCCTTCCTCTTTTTCCTTCCTTCCTTCCTTCCTCCCTTCTTCTTTTTCTTTCCTTCCTTCTTCCTTCTTTTCTTTCTCTTATCTTCCCTTTCGTTATCTTTCTTTTTCTTATCATTTATTTCCTTCCTTCCCTTCCTCTTTTTCCTTCCTTCCTTCCTTCCTTCCTTCTTTCTTTCTTATATTTTATTTCATCTTTCTTTGTTTCTTTCTTATCTTTCTTTTCTTTCTCTTTCTCTCTCTTTCTTTCTCCTTCATTTCATTTTCTTTCTTAACTTTCTTTCTCTCTTTCTTTCTTATCTTTCATTTCTTTCCTTCCTTCCTCTTCTCTTTTTCCTTCCTTCCTTTTTTCTTTTCTTTCTTTCTTATATTTTATTTCATCTTTCTTTGTTTCTTTCTTATCTTTCTTTTCTTTCCTTCCTTCCTCTTCTCTTTCCTTCCTTCTTCCTTTTTCTTTTCTTTCTCTTATCTTACCTCTTTTTTATTTCTTTTTCTTATTGTTTATTTCCTTCCTTCCCTTCCTCTTTTTCCTTCCTTCCTTCCTTCCTTTTTTTCTTTTTTTCTTATATTTTATTTCATCTTTCTTTGTTTCTTTCTTATCTTTCTTTTCTTTTTTTCTCTTTCTCTTTCTTTTTTCTTTCATTTCATTTTATCTTTCTTTTTCTCTTTCTTTCTTCTCTTTCCTTCCTTTCTTCCTACCTTCCGACCTCCTCTTGCTCTCCTTCCTTCCTCTCTTTCTCTTTCTCTTCATTTCATTTCATTTCATTTTCTTTCTTTCTTTCTTTCCTTCCTTCCTTTTTTCTTTTTTTCTTATATTTTATTTCATCTTTCTTTGTTTCTTATCTTTCTTTTCTTTTTTCTTTTTCATTTCATTTTCTTTCTTATCTTTCTTTTTCTCTTTCTTTCTTCTCTTTCACTTCCTTCCTTTCTTCCTACCTTCCGACCTCCTCTTGCTCTCCTTCCTTCTCTCTTTCTTTCTCTTTCTTTCTCTTTCATTTCATCTTCCTTCCTTCCTTCCTTCCTTCCTTCCTTCCTTCCTTCCTTCCTTCTTTCCTTCCCCATTTTATGTCTTTACTCTATCCATCCCTGGTTAGAGCTCAACCCCCCTGGAAGAGCCACCCGCATGGGGATTCTGGGAGTTGGAATCCATCCCCTTGAGAGGGGGAAATCCCTGCTGCGTGGGAGGGGGGCTCCTGAGTCGCCCCCTCCTCGCAGGCTCTCAAAAGCTGTAAAGATGCTTTTATTTCACCTCCCGGTGACATTTCCTTGTTGGTTTTATGGGCCCGCCTGCCTGTCGACTGAAACGCTTTTCATTCTTCCGTCCTCCTCCTCCTCCGCAAACGGCCCTGTGATGTTTTATTGTGGTGTTTTGATTTGGGCTTGTTTTCATTCTGCCGGGGCCTCTGGAAGCCCTTCGGGCACAAAAGAAGCTCTCAACCACCCAGATAATAAAGCTGAATAAAAGGCAGCAGCAACCCTCCCCTCTCCTGGGGTTGGGGATGGGGGGAGGGGACGGGAACGGCAAAAGCCTCCCCGGAGGCTGAGAAAATATTGATTTCAAAGGGTTGGCAATTGGGAATGGGAGGGGGGGAGACCCCCTTCCTACCTGGGACTCTCTGTCTGGCTGGCTGTCCATCCTTCCTTCCCTCCTTCCCTCCCTCCCTCCATTTGCCTGCCTATCCGCCTACCTGTATATCCATCCATTTATTTATCTGTCTGCCTATTTCTCTTTCTCTCTTATCTATCTATCTATCTATCCATCTATCTGTCTATCAATCTATCTTCTGTCCATCCATCCATCTATATCTATCTATCATCTATCTATCTATCTATCCATTTATCAGATCTATCTATCTATCTATCTGTCTGTCTCTATCCATCAATCCATCTATCTTCTGTCTGTCTACTATTCATCTATCTATCTATCTATCTATCTCTATCTATCTATCTATCTATCATCTATCTATCTATCCATTTATCAGCTCTATCTATCTATCTATCTATCTATCTATCTATCTATCTATCTATCCATTTATCAGCTCTATCTATCTATCTATCCATTTATCAGCTCTATCTATCTATCTATCTATCTATCTATCTATCTATCTATCTATCTATCTATCTATCTATCTATCTCTGTCCATCCATCCATCCATCTATCTCCCACCTTTATTATTTTAGCATTCATTTGTGCAGTGCCAGGAGAGCCAGTCTGACCCACAGGGAAAGGGCCTCTTTTGTCCAAAGGGCTTACTGGGGAAGAAGGGAAAGGGGGGCATGTCAAGTATTTGCAAGCCATTGGCACGTATATCATACAGACACTAGTGGAGGCAGAAAGTGCCCCCACCCCTATGTGGAGAGGAGGGGCTTACACTGAGTATAAAACCCCCTCTAACCTTTCCACCATGCTCTCTTTTACGTTTGTTCTCCATGAGACATGAGCTTTGATAGGGGTGGTCACACACGCTGTGTGCCCCCTACCCTAATGGATATTAAGACAGCCTTTGTACATACTTAATATGTTTTGTTATATGAATAAATACATTTATCACATTTATTCATGCATCTGCCTTTGGACTCTTCTATGCTCCTGGGTGTTTCTACGATCCCAATTTCCACAGGGCATTTCTCTTTACTGCCACCCCCAAACACACACAGTTGCTACCTGCACAGCTCTGAGGGCCTTGTTGGCATACAAGACGCCTGCCGTGAGGTCCGTCACAGCCATCTCCCCGCCGTACGGGTGGATCCCTGGGAACCGGTGGGCCAACTCCTGGGGGGTCAGGATTTCGCATGGCAACCGGTGGTGCTCCATGGTCCGCCTGTAGCTCTGGAACTCGGGGTTCTCCGGGTGTCCCATCACCAGGGCGAGCATCGGCCTGTGGCAGAGGGAGGGCGGTTATGGCAGGGCAGCAGGGTGGGGAACAAGGCCCAAGGGGCAGAGGGGCAGCCTGGGAAGTGGGAAGGCCAGCACCATCCTGGCTAACAAGACGGATGGCTGCCTGCCTCACTCTGACCCCACCTGCCGGATGAACAAACATTCAGATGCCCATTTTCTTAATGACTTTTAGAGAATTGCATAAAGAACTTGCAGAACTTTTAGAGAATTGCATAAAGAACAAAAAGAATTACCCAGAGAACTTGGCAGGACAAGCGAGGGAAAGCGGGGGGGGGGGGGGACCAGCAAATTTGGCAGTGCTAGAAGGGAGGGGGGATTCCGTGGGGGGGGAAGGAGGAGGAAGAAGACTGGGGTTCTTGGGGCTCTCTGAACCTGGTGGTTTCCTTGCAGACGTTTCATGACCCAATTAGGGAACATCATCAGTCCTAGAAGGGAGGGGGGGTTTGCAAAGAGGAGGAGGGAGGAGGAGGAAAAAGACTGTGAGGTCCTTGGTGCTCTCTGAGCTTGGGTGCCTTTCTTGCAGACATTTCATGACCCAACTAGGGAACATCATCAGTGCTAGAAGGCAGGGGGGGTTTGTGGAGAGGAGGAGGAAGAAGTGAAGGAGGAGGAGGAAAAGGAGGAGGAGGGAAAGGAGGAGGAAGATGACGGTGGGGTCCTTGGTGCTCTCTGAGCTTGGGTGCCTTTCTTGCAGACGTTTCATGACCCAACTAGGGAACATCATCAGTCCTAGAAGGGAGGGGGGTTGCAAAGACCTGGAGGAGGAGGAGGAGGAGGAAGAGGAGGAGGAAGACTGGGGTTCTTGGTGCTCTCTGAACCTGGTGGTTTTCTTGCAAATGTTTCATGACCCAACTAGGGTATACCATCAGTGTTAGAAGGGAGGGGGGTTTGCAAAGAGGAGGAGGGAGGAGGAGGAGGAGGAGGAGGCTGAGGAGGACTGTGGGGGCCCTTGGTGCTCTCTGAACTTGGTGGTTTTCTTGCAGTTGTTTTATTAACTGACTAGGGAACACATTAACCGCAAGCAAAGCTGATCTAGAAAAAAATCCTGGCACAATTCGTTCATGCTTGCAACATGACACCAACACATGTCAGCGGTCACGGCAGGGAGGCGGTTCCTGTGGCTTGCATAACCTGGTCAGGTGGAGGCCCCGTGGCCGCCTTTGGCACACACACACACACACACCGTCCCCAGTTCAGTTACACTTAATGCGCTGGGCAAGGCACACACACACACACACTTAATTCACCCATTCACATGCCAGCCTTTTGCCCGCCCCGTCCCCAGGGCTGGGACGCACAGTGGCCCCTTCACATAGATTGGCACCCAGGTTTTGGATGTCGCCTTCTCATTTTATGCTTTTAACAGGTTGTGTGTTTTCATTTTTAAACCGATTTGATCTGTTTTTTTTTTTTTTTAGCAACGGATTGATAGCTGCACAGAATCGGCCGAATTCGAAATAAATTAAAAGTTTTGTGCATACAGTGTGCTTGGGAGAGTGTGTGTGTGTGGGGGGGGTGTTGGGCTAGTACACAACACATGCCGAGCTTGTGCTAATGGCCCAAACTGTATCCTACCAAAGAGGCAACTCTTTGCGTGTGGCTAATATGTTCCCTAGTCAGGTCATGATATGTGCAAGAAAAAAAACTCAGAGAGCATCAAGGACCACACAGTCCTTCCCTCCTCCTCCTCCTCCTCCTCCTCCTCCTCCTCCTCCTCCTCCTCCTCCTCCTCCTCCTCCTCCTCCTCCTCCTCCTCCTCACTTGTAGCACTGATGACGCTACCTAGGGTCATGGAATGTTTGCAAGAAAACCTCAAAACTGAGAGTGCATCAAGGACCCCCCAGTTCTCTCCTCCTCCTCTTTGCAAACCCCCATTCCCTTCTAGCACTGATGATGTTACCTACTTGGGTCATGAAATGTCTGCAAGAAGACATTTCATTATCTTGCCACTCAGGCAAGAGCCTGAGTGGCGCAGCAGACTAATGCTACTGTTAAAAGTAGTATTTAGCTTCCAGCTGTCTGCGATTAAAGTAAGATCGAATCTTGCCAAGGCTCAAGGTTGACTCAGCCTTCCATCCTTTCTAAGGTGGGTAAAATGAGGACCCAGATTGTGGGGGCAATAAACTGACTTTGTATAAAAATACAAAAGGATGAAGGCTATTGCTTAACGCACTGTAAGCCGCCCTGAGTCTCCGGAGAAGGGTGGCATATAAATAAAAAGAAAGAAAAAAGAAAAAAAGAAAAGAAAACCTCCTCCTTCTCCTCCTCTTCTTCTCTCCAATCTCCACTTCCTTCCAGCACTGATGACGCTACCTATTTCGGTAATCAAACGTCTGCAAGAAAACCACCAGGCTCAGAAAGCACCAAGGACCCCACAGTCCCCCACCTCCTCCTTCCTCCTCCTCACCCTCCTCCTCCTCCTCTCCAAAATTCCACTCCCTTACAGCACTGATGATGTTACCTAGCTGGGTCATGAAACGTCTGCGAGAAAACAGTCCAGCTCAGAGAGCACCAAGAAACCCCCCCTCATTCATTTCAAACCTGAGTTACAAAGATTCTCCTTCATTGATTGACAGCTGCCATTCTCTCTGGGCACGCGCAGAGGGGCTGATCTCCTGCCATGGAGGAAAATGCCCACCCTCCCAAAGCTCGCCGTATTTGGGAGCCAGCCCCTTGCCCAGGAGCCCCTTCCCCTTCTCCCAGCTACAAACCATCTCTCTGGATCTGCGTCTTCTTTGGTAATCCCGGCACTGTTGTGCGGGAGAAGGCAGAGCCTGGTGCAGGGAACTGGAGGGACCCTAGAGGTCATCCAGTCCAACCCCCCCCCCTTTCAGGTCCCCGCTGGGAGATTCACCTGTGCAGCTGAGCGCCCGACTCGGCCTCCAGCCGGGCCCAGAGCTGCTTCGCTTCGGCCATCAGGGCCAGGTAGAAGTCTTGCGGGTAGGCGCTGCGGGTGATGCGGCTTTGGCCGTGGGAGCTTCCTCGCGTGTGGGGCAGCGGGAACTGCGGGGACAAAGAGCGGGGAGGGTACAGCAGCCCCTTCGGCTTGCAAACCCGGGCTCCGGCCCCCTCCCGCTCCCGGGGCTGGGCTGGGCAGCGCCGCAGGCAGAAGTTCGTCCGGGCAGCGCCGCCGCTACCTGGTCCAGCAGGAGCGTCTTCAGCCGGCGGCGGGCCAGGTGGTAGGCAGCGCAGGAGCCCTGGATCCCGGCGCCCAGCACCAGGGCGTCCCAGAGCCCGCCGTGCCCCCCGCCGGCCATGGCTCCGCGACCCTCCTCCCCGCGGAGGGGAAGGCAAAGTCCAGCTGGCTTGGCCGCCGGCCCGGGGCCGCCCTTTGGCAGGAGGGGCGCCGTCGGGGGGGGGGTTGCGATGGCCGGAGCCGGAGCCTGGAAGGAGCCCGGGACTCCCGAAAGTGGGGTTTGTGGGGGGTGGGCGCAGGAGACTCAGGACTTCGGCCATTCGTATTTAATTGACCAAACTAAGTAATAATTTTAATTAGCAATTTTATGCTGTTTGTGTGTCTACATTTTTCTTGACTGTACACCGCCTTGAGTCCTACGGGAGAAAGGCGGTATAGAAATATAATTAATTAATTAATTAATTAATTAATTAATTAATTAATTAATTAATAAATAAATAAATAAATAAATAAATAAATTCTTCCTGCAAAACTCAGCAGCAGCTCAGCTTCAAGGAGAGACGCAACCTGGAAGGAAGGAGGAACTGCCTGACAGTGAGGACAATTAGTCAGTGGAACAGCTGGCCACCAGAAGTTGTGGGTCTCCATCACTGGAGGTTTTTAAGAAGAGATTGGACAGGCACCCTTCTGAAATGGGATATGGGGTCTCCTGCTCGAGCAGGGGGCTGGACTAGGAGACCTCCGAGGTCCCTTGGAGTCCTAGGATTCTATGATGAAGGAGGAAGAGGAAGGCAGGCAGGAAGGAAGGAAGGAGAGGGAGGGAGGGACAAAGGAAGGGAGGAGATGGAGGAAGGAAGGAGATGGAGGAATGCAGGAGGGAAGGGAGGAAGAAGGCAGGAAGGAGAGGGAGGAAAAGAGGAAGGAAGGGAGGGAGGGAGGGAGGGAGGAGAGGGAGCAAGGAAGGAAGGAGGGAAGGGAGGAAGAAGGCAGGAAGGAGAGGGATGAAAGGAGGAAGGAAGGAAAGGAAGGGAGGGAGGGAGGAAGGAGATGGAGGAAGGGAGGAAGGAAGGGAGGAGGGAAGGGAAGGGAGGAAGAAGGCAGGAAGGAGAGGGAGGAAAGGAGGAAGGAAGGAAAGAAGGAAGGGAGGGAGGGAGGGAGGAGGGAAGGGAGGAAGGCAGGAAGGAGAGGGAGGAAAGGAGGAAGGAAAGAAGGAAGGGAGGGAGAGAGGGAGGGAGGAAGGAGACGGAGGAAGGAAGGGAGGAGGGAAGGGAAGGGAGGAAGAAGGCAGGAAGGAGAGGGAGGAAAGGAGGAAGGAAAGAAGGAAGGGAGGGAGGGAGGAGATGGAGGAAGGGAGGAAGGAAGGAAGGAGGGAAGGGAGGAAGAAGGCAGGAAGGAGAGGGAGGAAAGGAGGAAGGAAAGAAGGGAGGGAGGGAGGGAGGGAGGAGATGAAGGAAGGGAGGAAGGAAGGAAGGAAGGAGGGAAGGGAGGAAGAAGGCAGGAAGGAGAGGGAGGAAAGGAGGAAGGAAAGAAGGGAGGGAGGGAGGGACGGAGGAGATGAAGGAAGGGAGGAAGGAAGGAAGGAAGAAGGGAAGGGAGGAAGAAGACAGGAAGGAGAGGGAGGAAAAGAGGAAGGAGGGAGATGGAGGAAGGAAGGAAGGAGATGGAGGGAGGGAGGGAGGGCAATGGATGAAATCTAATCAAGGACAGGACCAACCTAGAATTAAGGAGAAATTTCCTGATGACAAAGAAGGGGGGGGTGAGGGGGTGTTGACTGTTGCCCTCCCCCTGCATAAAATCCCAGTATTGCAAGGACCCATGAAATTCCCCTCACTAAGCAAGGCAGTTGTTAAGTGAGTCCTTTCCCATTTTACCACCCTGGCTCTTTCTTTGTCAGTTAGGGAAGCCAGGCTCGCTTAAGGACCGCACGATTCGCTTAACGACTCGGGGGATTTGCTTAACCCAGCATGGCCCTTTTTTGGGGGGAGGGGGTGGCATGGTGCTTAAGCAAATCGCCGCAGTTGTTAAGTGAATCGTGTGGCCGTTTAGCGAGTCTGGCTTCCCTTAGTGACGTTGTTTGTGGGAAGCTGGCTGGAAGGCCATTAATGGGGACCAGCTGAACCTGGGATGCTGCAGCTCAACCTAACCCAGTTGCCAAGCTCCCCAATTTTGTTCACGTGGAAGCCCATGGGCTGCTCCTAAGTCTCTCTGTTCAGGGGCCCCGGTCACTAAACGAGTGGCTGTAATTTGAGAACTGCCTGTATGCTTTTTCTAAAACCAACCAACACACAAATAAAACATTTCCCCCTCTTTTTCTAGTGACCCACTGAAGAGCAAGTTCCCCACTACCACCAACACACACACACACACACCCTGGCATAAAAGACCAGTGGGCTTCCCAGCGCTCCCCCCTCCTTCCCTCCCCCCCTTTGTCCCCCTGCCTGTCACAATTCTGCAAGCCCCTTCCCACCCACTCTCTCGGAACCCTAATCCTGTTTTGGGGTTTGCATTCTCTCCGGCTGCCTTTGCGGCAGTGAATAATTCCAGGGGTGTTCATTGGGGGGGGGGGGCAGGAGGCTTTTTTCACACGTGTGTGAAACGTGGCACAGCCATGCCCTCAGCAAAGCATGCCCGCCTTTTCACCATCATCCGGTTACATTGGCAGCCTGGTTATTTCTCATTATTATTTCTTCTTCTTCTTCTTCTTCTTCTTCTTCTTCTTCTTCTTCTTCTTCTTCTTCTTCTTCTTCTTCTTCTTCTTCTTCTTCTTCTTCTTCTTCTTCTTCTTCTTCCTCCCCCTCCTCCTCCTCCTCCTCCTCCTCCTTCTCCTCCTCCTCCTCCTCCTCCTCCTTTCTACCACTGATGATGTTCCCTAGTTGGGTCATGAAATGTCTGCAAGAAAAGCACCCAGCTCAGAGACCCACAGTCTCCTCCTCCTCCTCTTCCGTCTTCTTCTTCTTCTTCTTCTTCTTCTTCTTCTTCTTCTTCTTCTTCTTCTTCTTCTTCTTCTTCTTCTTCTTCTTCTTCTTCTTCTTCTTCTTCTTCTTCTTCTTCTTCTTCTTCTTCTCCTCCTCCTCCTCCTCCTCCTCCTTCTTCCTCCCCCTCCTCCTCCTCCTCTTCTTCTTCTTCTCCAAATTGACTCTGTCTTCATCATTATTTCTCCCCTCTTCCTCCTCTTCCTTCTTCCTTCTCCCTTCTTTCTTTTCTTCTCCAAATTGACTTCGTCATCATCATTATTTCTCCCCTCTTCCTCCTCATCCTTCTTCCTTCTCCCTTCTTTCTTTTCTTCTCCAAATTGACTTCGTCATCATCATTATTTCTCCCCTCTTCCTCCTCATCCTTCTTCCTTCTTCCTTCTCCCTTCTTTCTTTTCTTCTCCAAATTGACTCTGTCTTCATTATTATTCCTCTTCTTCTCCTCCTCTTCCTTCTTCCTTTTCTTCTCCAAATTGACTCTGACTTCATTATTATTATCCCACCCCTCCTCTTCCTTCTTCCTTCTTTTCTTCATCTCCAAATTGACTCTGTCATCATCATTATTATTCCCCTCCTCCTCCTCCTCCTCCTCTTCCCCCCCCAGGCCTAGGATGGGGGCCAAAGGGCCAATTACCACTCCATGCAATACACTTAATACAAACCGACAATGATTCATCGCACGGTGTCTTTGATGAGATTTTTCCTCCCAACAAACAATTCAGACTTTTCATAAGGAATTTCTCAGAATAACCATGAAAGCCTTAACAAACAATTCGTTTTCACGCCATTGGAGCCTCCGGAGGGACCTGGGGAGCCCATTTCACACCCATATTTTTCAGGGAAGCTCCAGAGGAGGCTTCGGAAATCTCCTTCCGCAGCCAAACAGGGAAAGGCTCTGGACTTTTACAGCCTAAACTCGATGCAGCCTAAAACGAAAGCACTAAAGTGGATTTCAAGACGTTTTATTGAGATGTTTTATTTATTTGCTAGAGTTAAAGCCAAGTTTTTCCCTCAGAGGATTAAGGAGCAAAACGTGGGGTTAATTCTAGCAAATAAGCTTCTAAGGCAGTGTTTCTCAACCTTGGAAGCTTGAAGATGGGTGGACTTCAACTCCCAGAATCCCCCAGCCAGCAGCGCTGGCTGGGGGATTCTGGGAGTTGAAGTCCACCCATCTTCAAGCTTCCAAGGTTGAGAAACACTGTTCTAAAGTGTCCCGGCCTCCAATTTTGCACCCTGCAATGTAAGCTAAGATGGGCCTCACTTGGCTTCACCCCAAAGCAGCTTGGAGTCGTGTTTTGGGGGCTGCCCTAGAAACCAGGAGGCTCTGCCTTAGCCATGAAAGCCAGTCCTCCTCTCTCAGCCCAGCCCACCTCACAAGGTTGTTGTTCTGGGGAAAAGAGGAGGAGGAAGAAGGATTGGGTATGTTTGCTGCCTTGAGTTACTCATAAAAATGATAAAGGTGGGAGATAGATGATTAGATAGATAGATAGACAGATAGATAGATTAGATGATAGATAATTGATCATTGATCATTGATAGGTAGATGATAATGATATAGATAATAATGATAGATACATAGATTAATATTGATTGATAGCTAGAGATAGCTAGATAGATGATAGACATAAACAGATAGCTAGATCATAGATAGATAGATAGATAGATAAATGATAATTGATAATTGATAGGTAGATGATAATGATATAGATAATAATGATAGATACATAGATTGATATTGATTGATAGCTAGAGATAGCTAGATAGCTAGATGATAGACATAAACAGATAGCTAGATCATAGATAAAGATAGATAGACAGACAGAGAGACAGACAGAGCTAGCTAGATCATAGATAAAGATAGATAGATAAATGATAATTGATAATTGATAGGTAGATGATAATGATATAGATAATAATGATAGATACATAGAATGATATTGATTGATAGCTAGAGATAGCTAGATAGATAGACAGACAAACAGACACAGATAGCTAGATCATAGATAAAGATAGATAGATAGATAAATGATAATTGATAATTGATAGGTAATGATATAGATAATAATGATAGATACATAGATTGATATTGATAGCTAGAGATACTAGATAGATAGATGATAGACATAAACAGATAGCTAGATCATAGATAAAGATAGATAGATAAATGATAATTGATAATTGATAGGTAGATGATAATGATATAGATAATAATGATAGATACATAGATTGATATTGATTGATAGCTAGAGATAGCTAGCTAGCTAGATGATAGACATAAACAGATAGCTAGATCATAAAGATAGATAGACAGACAGACAGACACAGATAGCTAGATCATAGATAAAGATAGATAGATAAATGATAATTGATAATTGATAGGTAGATGATAATGATATAGATAATAATGATAGATACATAGATTGATATTGATTGATAGCTAGAGATAGCTAGATAGCTAGATGATAGACATAAACAGATCATAAAGATAGATAGACAGACAGACAGACAGATAGATAATGGTAGATATGTAGATTGATATTGATTGATTGATAGCTAGAGATAGCAAGATAGCTAGATAGATGAGAGAGAGGGAGAGAGATGATAGACAAACAGACAGATATAGATAGGTATAGAAATGAGCTTCCGTCCATGCATAGCGCAGGGTCTCCTGTCTCCTGGCCTCATATAATTACCCCACCCACCCCACACTGGCCCACCTCAGACAGAGCTTGGGGGAAGGCTGATTTTAAGAGGGGCAAATCCCAGCAAAGGGGCTCTCTTGTGCAATTCAAAAGAGTGAAGTAAGAGAACAATTAGAAGGCAAGGAGAACGGCTGCTTACTCAGAGTAATGGCTGAAACACACAGATTACACTCCCCCCTCTCCTTCCCTCCCTCCCTCCCTCCACCCCCCATCGACATATCTTGATCCACCGGCTGTCAATGTGGAGGAATTTGATGACAATCTGCATAATGAGAGGATTTGGGAGAACCAGACGAACCGCAGGCAGAGAAGTAAAAGGGCATCCATTTTGGTGATTTATGGGGTCTTAAATCCCGGAGAACTGCATAATTTGCACCATTGTATATCTTACTCTGTTGCTTAAGAAACAGCGAATAAGCCCCAGCACCTTAAATGAAATGTAAATAGTTTAGTCGCTGCGCTAAGAGAAGAGAAAGAATGGGGAAAGGGGGCCAATTCTCGGAGAGGAAAGTAGGAAATTTGATTTGCTGGAGGATAAAAGATTAATTCTCGTTACTCAATCAGTTTAAATGTAAGCAACGGATAGGTTTCTGGAACAAGAGAGGGGTCAATTTGACTGTGGAATCGGTCTTGATGGAGGAAAAAAAAAGTGGATTAAGGATGATTAAATTTCTGGAACTCTCACCTGAGTTGGCCGCAAATAACCCCAATCACAGAACAGGTCAATGGTACTCTTTATCTCTCTCTTTTTTTTCTTCTTTTTTTCTTTTCAAAGTGCTGCATTTTGCTGAAGGAGGAATTATTTCAGGAGAAGATTTCAAGGTAGCAATTACCGAGCCCACTCGAGATGGAGGGGAGAAAAACTCACCCGCTCTGATTGCAGATCAAATTCGGAGGAGAGAATTAAAGCGGGTAATAGATCACCCAAGGACTGCAGAGGATGAGTTTCGGGCCTGCCAAAGCTGGTTGCGTTGTTGTTCCATGATACCTTGGCACAAAGGCCTCCCTGGCCCTGGGGATGGAGAGACAGGAGGCTGGCAGAGGCCAGGGGTCCTGGGAACTGCCCCTGACCATGTCTCTCGAGTCCTGGATACAGAGTTTCCAAACCCCAGCAACTTTAAGTTGACTGGACTTCCACCCCCAGAATTCCCTGGCCTCATGCTTTAAGATGGGAGGACTTCCATTCCCAGAATCCCCCAGACGGCATGCTTTAAGAGGAGTGGGCTTCCCCTCCCAGAATCCCCCAGCCAGAATGCTTTAAGCGGGATGGACTTCCACTCCCAGAATCCCCCAGCCAGCATTCTTTAAGAGGGGTGGGCTTCCACTCCCAGAATTCTGGCTGGGGAATTCTGGGAGTTGAAGTCCATCCATCTTAAAGGTACTGAGGTTGAGAAAAACATTGCCTTAGTCCCTTGTAACTCGAACTTCCTTCATCCAAGAATCTTTGGAATAACGGATACTGAGCAGC
Source organism: Pantherophis guttatus (assembly GCF_059756535.1). Taxonomy (NCBI): domain Eukaryota; kingdom Metazoa; phylum Chordata; class Lepidosauria; order Squamata; family Colubridae; genus Pantherophis; species Pantherophis guttatus. The sequence continues at coordinate 347,894,555 of NC_142063.1, forward strand.
TGATACTTCCCATGCTCAACCTTTGATCCAGGAAATTGGCAGAGAAGACAAATAACATCATTCCCTTCCTGATGTTCTCGCGTAAATGCCATGGACTGTACAATTTGCAGAAGTCACTTAGCGTTTCAGGGGGGATGGATGTCACTTTAATTCCAAATTCTGTTTCTGTTCAGCATTTCTCATGCATGATGTGACATCCATAAAGGGAACAGAATAACAGAGTTTGAAAAGGACCTCAGAGGTCTGCTATTCCAACCCCCTGCTCGAGAGGTGTCCAACCTTAGGCACTTTATGACTTGTGGGCTTCAACTCCCAGAATTCCTCAGCCAGCCATGCTAGCTGGGGAATTCTGGGAGTTGAAGTCCAGAAGTCTTAAAGACACCCTTATTCTAATTTAAACCATTCCAGAAAATGGCTGACCGGTCACTTCTTGAAAACTTCCAGTGATGAAGCACTCACAGCTTCTGGAGGCAAGCTGTTGATTGATTGATTGATTGATTGATTGATTGATTGATTGATTGATTGATTGATCGATCCATCGATCCATCGATCCATCCATCCATCCATCAATCCATCCATCCTTTCATTGAATATTTATTTTTTATTCTTCTTTCTTTCTTTCTTTCTTTCTTTCTTTCTTTCTTTCTTTCTTTCTTTCTTTCTTTCTTTCTTTCTTTCTTTCTTTCTTTCTCTTTTGGACTAGACCACCTCCAACATCCTTTCCAACACTGTTATTCTGTTTTTATTATTTGTAGGATACCTTGTGGTCCTGTTCCAAGTCTGAAGCATTTGGCTAGACCAGATCCCATGCAAACAGGGATTGGCTGCAGCACCAATCTTCAGATCATGGGTGGGGTGGCCTTGATCCACCTCCCCCTGTTTTGAGGGCTGTCCACAACATTTTGGTCTCCAATGTCAGAAGCCTTCAGGCAATTTGTACAATGGGAGCAGATGTGTCTTTTCCCAACATACGAAGAACGGTTGCTGGAATTGGGTAGGTCCAGTTTAATGAAAAGAAGGAGTACGGGGGACATGGTAGCATCTTCCACAAAGAGGAGGGGGGATCAAGTTATTCTCCAAAGCACCTGAAGGCAGGACAAGAAGCAAAGGATGGAAACTAGCCAAGGAGAGAAGCAACTTGGGACTAAGGAGAAACTTCCTGACAGTGAGAACAATTAACCAGTGGAACTGCTTGCCACCAGAAATTGTGAATGCTCCAAAATGGAGGTCTTCAAGAAGAGATTGGATAGTCATTTGTCTGAAATGGGATAGGTTCTCCTGCTTGTGTAGAGGGTTGGATTAGGAGATCTCCGAGGTCCCTTCAAACTTTGTTATTCTATTATTCAATGGAAGGAAGGAAGGAAGGAAGGAAGGAAGGAAGGAAGGAAGGAAGGAAGGAGGAAGGAAAGGAAGGAAGGAGTGAAGGAAGGAAGGAAGGAAAGGAAGGGAGGAAGGAAAGGAAGGAAGGAAGGAAGGAAAGGAAGGGAGGAAGGAAGGAAGGAAGGAAGGAAAGGAAGGGAGGGAGGAAGGGAGGAAGGAAGGAAGGAAAGTAAGGAAGGAAGGAAGGAAAGGAAGGAAGGAAGGAAAGAAAGAAGGAAGGAAGGGCAAAGGATGGAAACTAACCAAGGAGAGAAGCAACCTAGAACTAAGGAGGAATTTTTTGACAGTGGGAACAATTAACTAGGGAACAAATTACCTTCCAGAGTTGTGAGTGCTCCTTCACTGGAGGTTTTCAAGAAGAGATTGGACAGCCATTTGTCTGAAGTAGTGTAGGGTTTCCTGCTTGAGCAGGGGGTTGGTCTAGAAGACCTCCGAAGTCCCTTCCAACTCTGTCATTCTGTTCTTCTGCTATTCTACAACTGCACCAGATGTTTGCGATGGGGTCCTGTGTCTCTTCCTCTGCCTTCTGCTGGCATTTTATCAGCTTCCCATAGCTTCGTCGTTCACCCTATTTTCCAGGGCTCATTTAACATCGCTTTTGAGAATGTCTCGCCCTCGTTCAGTGATTAAAAACCTTCGTTCAATCATCGGTTTTGAGATGTTTTTCTGCTGTTCCTCTGTGTCTTTTGAGCTTTCTTTGTTTGTATCTCCTTCCTCCCGCAATCTTTGCCTGCTGCCTTTTATTGTGCGCACATTTGCATAAACGGTTCCTTGATTTCTATTATTTTCCTAAATAAATCTCTTTTCTTTCCGGTTTGACAGTGACAGTTGGTGTCTTTGCATTGCTGATTTCGACAGAATTCCGGGTTTATTTTCTGGAACTCAGCATCTAGTGACAATGCAGTTAGTTCTCAACTTACAACCATCCATTGAGTGATCATTCATGTTACAACAGCACTGAACCAAGTCACTTATGACCGTTTTTCACACTTATGAGCGTTGCAGCATCCCCCTGATCAAAATTCAGGCGCTGGATAACTGACTCATATTTATGACCGTTGCAGTGTCCTAGGGTCGCATGATGAAAGTCGATGGGGATACCAGGAGATGGTGAGTTCTAGTCCTGCTTTAGGCATGAATAGTGGCTGGTGACTTTTTTTTATATATATATATTTGATTTATATGCCGCCCTTCTCCGGAGACTCAGGGCGGCTTACAGTGCGTTAAGCAATAGCCTTCATCCTTTTTGTATATTTATACAAAGTCAGTTTATTGCCCCCATAATCCAGGTCCTCATTTCACCTACCTTAGAAAGGATGGAAGGCTGAGTCAACCTTGAGCCTTGGAGAGATTCGAACCAGCAACTTTGGGCTAATCACCAAGAGATGGTGAGTTCTAGTCCTGCCTTCGGTATAAAAGCCATCTGAGTGACTTTGGGCCAATGACCAGGAGACGGTGAGTTCTAGTCCTGCCGTAACCATGAAAGCTGTTTGGGTGATTTTGGGCCCGTTTATCTCTCTCAGCCAAGCCATCTCACAGGGTTGTTGTTGAAGGGGAAATAGGAGGAGGAACAAGTATAACATATGTTTGAGTTACTTATGCAGTAGTGGCCAAAATTTTGGGAAAAGTGTATTTTTGAGGTTTGATGGCTAATAATGCCACTTTTTTTTTGGAATTTCAAGATTCAACCCTATTCCACTGCTGGAATGGCCTGGGAATATTAGCTGACATGGGGATCATTTTTGTATATCTCATTTTTTTTCTACGTGTTTCACTTTTCTTCTTTATACTGCAACTGCTATTCTAAAAGCAAATCCTTCATCAAAGTGATTGCATTACATTCTTGATTCAATTATCTTTCCATTAATATATAATTTTATGGTACTACTCCCCCCCAAAAAAGGGATGTTATTAGCTACTTTTAGAAAATACACTTTCCCTAAAAGGTTTCCACAATTTTGGCCACTACTGTAAAGTAAGAAAGACAGCATAAAAATCTAATAAATTAATCAATAAAAATAAATAATACATCAAACAAAAGCTTTGGCTGCCAGGACCCAGTTAACATTGTGGGTGGGAAGAGCGGATAATAGCTAGTGTGGTGACTCAGATTTTCCCAATTTTTAAGGGTTTGTCCCCCATTTTCTAAGTGAGCCTTGCATCGAAAGGTCAGAGAAGATCTTTAAAGAAGATTTGGGGCCCCAAATAACCTGACCCCAATCTAGCTCTTTACGGTTAGATTCGAACCCAAGACATAGAGCCTGAGAAAATTCTTCCCCGGGCCTGTTTGAAGGCAGAGGGATGAAGCAATGGGCACACAGAGCCATGGATTTCCCATGGAAATATCAGTAGTCCTCGCATAACGACCACAATTGAGCCCCAAATTTCCATAGTTAAGTGACTTTTGTCCCAATTTTACGACCTTTCTTATCACCGTTCTTAAGTGAACCACTGCAGTTGTTAAATAAGTAACCCGTTTGTTAAGCAAATCACGTGACACACACATCCTCCCGGGGACATGCATCCATCATAAATGTGAGGCATTATCTAAGTCTCTGAATTTTGATCACGTCGGCATGGAGATGGCTGCAACGGTCATAATTGTGAAAAACGGTCATAAGTCACTTTTTTTAGTGCTGTGGTAACTTTGAGCGGTCACTAAACAGACTGTCGTAAATCGAGGACTACCCAAACAGCTTATTCTCTCCCTCACACAGACACAGCAACATACAACATACAAACATCTAATTTCAGAAGCCCCCTGAAAGCTTTTGGCCTTTTCATCCCTCTACTCCCACCGCAAAATCCCTTTGATTTATTTATTTATTTATTTATTTATTGGTTCGATTTATATGCCGCCCTTCTCCGGAGACTCAGGGCGGCTTACAATGCGTTAAGCAATAGCCTTCATACTTTTTTGTATATACCTGCTTAGTAGGGCTTTCGGCCCCCCTAAGCGCTGTTCTTTTTTATACAAAGTCAGCTTATTGCCCCCACAATCTGGGTCCTCAATTTTACCTACCTCGAAAGGATGGAAGGCTGAGTCAACCTTGAGCTGGTGAGATTCAAACTTGCAGTAATTGCAGGCAGCTGGTGTTACTTAACAGCACTTTAGTCCACTGCGCCACCAAGGCTCTTGGTCCCACCTCCTCCTGCTTATCCAACTCTTTCTGATGAATTTTTTAAAAAGTCAAGGTAATAATGAAGAATGTTTTGCTGGCTCCTACCACCTGCCAAAGACTGGCGGCCTAGAATGATTTGCCACTGAAAAACTGCAATCCTAAACTGCATCAACAGAGGGATAGAATCAAGGTCACGTGAAGTGTTATTAATACCACTTTATAAAGCCTTAGTAAGACCACACCTGCTAAGATCATGGCATCCGGCCCTCTCAATTCCGGGCAAATAAATGGGGAAGAAATGGAGGGAGTGACAGATTTTATTTTTCCTGGGCTCCAAGATCACCGCAGATGGGGACTGCAACCAAGAAATTAAAAGACGCTTGCTCCTGGGGAGGAAAGCTATGGCAAATCTAGACAGCATACTAAAAAGCAGAGACATCACCCTGTCAACAAAAGGGCACATAGTCAAAGTTATGGTTTTCCCAGTTGCAATGGATGGCTGTGAAAGTTGGACCGTAAGGAAGGCTGAGAAGGCCAAAGAATGGAGGCCTTTGAACTCTGGTGCTGGAGAAGACTCCTGCGAGTCCCTTGGACTGCAAGGCCATTCAACTGGTCAATCCTAGAGGAGATCAACCCTGACTACTCTTTAGAAGGCCAGATCCTGAAGATGAAACTCAAATATTTTGGCCACCTAATGAGAAGGAAGGACTCCCTGGAGAAGAGCCTCATGCTGGGAACGATGGAGGGCAAAAGAAGAAGGGGACAACAGAGAACGAGGTGGCTGGATGGAGTCACTGAAGCAGTCGGCGGGAGCTTAAATGGACTCCAGAGGATGGTAGAGGAGAAGAAGGCCTGGAGGAACATGGTCCATGGGGTTGCGATGGGTCGGACACGACTTCGCAACTAATAACAACAAAGACCACACCTAGAGTACTGCATCCAGTTTTGGTCATCATGATGTAAAAAAAGAGGTTGAGACTCTAGAAAGAGTGCAGAGAAGAGCAACCAGGATGATGAAGGGACTGGAGGCTAAAACATACGATGAACGGTTGCAGGAACTGGACATGGCTAGTCTAGTGAAGAGAAGGACAGGGGGAGACAGGAGAGCATCTTCCAATAGTTGAGGGGCTGCCACAGAGAGGAGGGGGTTAACCTGTTTTGGTTGCAGGAACTGAGGATGTCTAATTTAATGAAAAGAAGGACTAGGGGTGACATGATAGTGGTCTTCTAGTATTTGAGGAGTTGCCACAAAGGAGAGGGGGTCAAATTATTCTCCAAAGCACAAGAAGCAATAGATGGAAACTAGTCAAGGAGAGAAGCAACCTGGAACTAAGGAGAAACTTCCTCACAGTGAGGACAATTAACCAGTGGAACAGCCTGCCACCAGAAGTTGTAGGCACTCCATCACTGGAGGTTTTTTAAAGAAGAGATTGGACAATCAATTTCCTGAAGTGGTGTAGGTTTTCCTCTCCTGGGCAGAAGGTTGGACTAGAAGGCCTCCAAGATACCTTCCAATTCTGTTATTCTGGGCATCGTTAGCAACAGGCAGCTGGCTGCCATGGAACTGGGTAGCAATGTTATTTTGGCCTGACCTGGTTAGCCTTTCTGCTGAGTGATGGAGTGAGCCACTTCTTGTGGCAAAGTCCAGGTCCCTCCTGGGTGACAGCCAAAAAAGCCAACGCAATCCTAAATTGCATGAACAGAGGGATACCATCAAGATCAATTGTGGTAGTAAAATCACTCTATAAAGCCTTAGTAAGGCCACACCTAGAAGACTGCATCCAGTTTTGGCCACCACACTATAAAAAAAATGTGGAGACTCTAGAAAGAGTGCAGAGAAGAGCAACAAAGAGGATTAGGGGACTGGAGGCTAAAACATATGAAGAACGGTTGCAGGAACTGGGTATGTCTAATTTGATGAAGAGAAGGACCAGGGGAGACAAGAAAGCAGCCTTCCAATATCTCAGGGGCTGCCCCAAAGAAGAGGGAGACAAGCTATTCTGCAAAGCACCAGAAAGCAGGACCAGAAGCAATGAGTGGAAACTAATCAAGGAGAGAAACAACCTAGAACTAAGAAGAAATTTCCTAAAAGTTAGAACAATTAACCAGTGGAACAACTTCTGCAGGCAAGTTGCTCCAACACTGGAAGTTTTTAAGAAGAGGTTGGATAACCATTTGTCTGAAGTGGTGTAGGGTTTCCTGCCTGAGCAAAGGGTCGGACTAGAAGACCTCCAAGGTCCCTTCCAACTCTGTTATTCTATTTCTATTTCTAATCTAGAAATGAGGATAAATTTTCTGACCGTGAGAACAATCGACCCATGGAACAGAGAAGTTGCCTTTGGAAGTTGTGGGAGCTTCATCCCTGGAGGCTTTCAAGAAGAGACTGGACTGCCATCGGTCAGAAATGGTGTAGGGGCTCCGCTTCAGCAGGGGGTTGGACTAGATGACCCACGAGGTCCCTTCCAACTCTGGCATTCTATTCTGTGACCTCTGCCTGCAAAAGTAACAGGGCCGCTGTCCGTGGTGCTGAACACGTGGTCGCTTCTGCGGTCGGCATTGGGTTGGACACATACCATCAACCTGGGTGTGAGGTTTGGCTTTTGGGAATTGAAGTTGGGTTGGGGGACTCTGACCCCTCCTCAGCCATGGAGATGGAGCAAGCGGGGAGAAGAAGGGAAACCAGAGCCGAAGACTGTGGGCGGGAAATGCGGACATTTGCGCTCTCTTTTATGATAAGAGTTTTTATTAAAGTTTAAAAGAGCTCATAGAATGTGAGAACAATGTAAAAAGTAAAAAAATAATAATAATAAAAGTGCACAGAAGCGAAAATGGGGGAAGAAAGAAAAAAAAATGTAAAGAAAAAAGGAAAAAAAGAGATATTTAAAAAGAGCCGGTTTGGTCTAGTGGGGAAGGCCGCAGGCTAGAAACTGGGAAAGTGAGTTCTAGTCCGGTCTGAGGCATGAACGTCGACTGGGTGACTTTGGCCCAATCCCCAGGAGACCGTGAGTTCTAGTCCCACTTTAGGCATGGCTGGTGAGGAGTGTTCTTGATGGCTCCTTGATTAGGCTCTTGTTTATCCAACAATTAAGCAGTTAATTGTTTTTAATGTTTGTATTGTATGTTTTTAGCTGGCTGTACACCGCCCTGAGTCCCTCGGGAGAAGGTGCGGTATATAAATTCGAAATAAAATAAAATAAAATAAAAATAAACAATTCCCCAATTGAGGAACTGACAAGAAATAAACAACACTCCCACCAACACTTGACAGGGCAGCAACTGTATATAAACAGAGAGCAAACCCCTTCCCCTTCTAGCCCTGATGATGTTACCTAGTTGGGTAATGAAATGTCTTCAAGAAAACAAACAAGATCAGAGAGCACCAAAAATGACCTCCTCCTCCTCCTCTCCGCAAACCCCACTCCCGTCTATCGCTTGATGATGTTATCTAGTTGGGCAATGAAACATCTGCAAGACGAGAACCAAGCTTGGACACATTGTCCTTTGCTCTTCTTCTTCCCCCTCTTCCTTTCTGCAAACCCCCTCCCTTCTAGCACTGATAACATTCCCTAGTTGGGTCATGAAACGTCTGCAATTAACCACCAAGCTCAGAGAGCACCAAGGGTCCCACAGTCGTCTTCTTCTTCTTCTTCTTCTTCTTCTTCTTCTTCTTCTTCTTCTTCTTCTTCTTCTTCTTCTTCTTCTTCTTCTTCTTCTTCTTCTTCTTCTTCTTCTTCTTCTTCTTCTTCTTCTTCTCCTTCTCCTTCTCCTTCTCCTTCTCCTTCTCCTTCTCCTCCTCCTCCTCCTCCTCCTCCTCCTCCTCCTCCTCCTTCTCCTTCTCCTTCTCCTTCCTCTTCCTCCTCCTCCTCCCTCCTCTCTGTAATCCCCACTCTCTTCTAGCATTCTTTTAGCACTGTTCCCTACGGTAGTTGAGTCATGAAACATCTGCAAGAGAACAACCAGGCTGAGAGAGCACCAAGCCCCCCCGCCCCCCAGCCGAAAAGGGCTGCTATTCCAGTGGCGGAGGGCATCTGGGGCTGAGCTCTGCCCAGGGACCAGCGCTCAACCCTGGCTGAGCCTCGGCTCCCTCGCTGGGCTGCCCTGCCTTTAAAGGCTCTGCGTCAGGAGCTCTGCAACCGGAGGAGAGCCGGTCGGGTGGCTCTGCCAAGGGGGGGGGGGCTATGGGGAAGGAAGGGGCAGCTTCCACACAATCCACACACACAAACACACACACACACACACAAACCACACAGACACACAAACCATACAAACACACACACACACAGCACACACACATAAACACACACATACAAACCACACACAAACCACACACACACAGACACACAAACCACAGACACACAAATCACACACACATATACAAACACACAAACCACACACACAAACACACACACACAAACCACACACACATATACAAACACACACACAAACCACACAGACACACAAACCATACAAACACACACACACACACACAGCACACACACATATACAAACACACAAACCACACACACAAACACACACACACACACAAATCACACAGACACACAAACCACACAAACATACACACACACACAGCACTCACACATATACAAACACACAAACCACACACACAAACACACACACACACAAACCACACACACACAAACCACACAAACAGACACACACACAGACACACAGCACACCACACACACGTACAAACACACACATACAAATTGCACACACACATACAAACACACATACAAACCACACACAAACCACAGACACACAGACACACAAACCACAGACACACAAACCACACGCAAACCACACACACACACAACACACACACATATACTAACACACAAACACACACACAAACACACTCACACAAACCACACACACATATACAAACACACACACACAAACCACACAGACACACAAACACACACATACAAATCGCACACACACATACAAACACACACATACAAACCACACACAAACCACAGACACACAAACCACATGCAAACCACACACACATATACAAACATACAAACACACACATACAAACCACACACAAACCATAGACACACAGACACACAAACCACACACACACATTCAAACACACACAAAAACCACACACCCTGGTGCTTCTTCTGGATTTCTCTCTACCCAATGCAGCCACCCCCATTTCTCATCAGTAAGAATAGCTCTGTGGCCTCTTCCTCTTCCTGCCTGTCCCCCCACCCCGCTCGCAAAACCAACCCACACAACCTTCTTACCTATTGCTGCAAAAAAAACCCCCACCAGATTTATCACAATTCCACATTTCTATGATACTATGATTAGGATTAATTGGCCGCTCTTCCATGGGGAGGGGGGGGGATCTTAAAAATACACCTCCGGCAGCCCCCAGCAATATTTCTGGGTTGGCTGCATAATGATGGCATCTGATTCTCTCCCCCCACCCCCGTGCTCTGTACCTCTAACATCTGCAGGGCTGGCAGAAATTGCACAAAAATGCATTTATTTTCCAAGGGGGGAGGAGGAGGAGATGGAGGAGGGAGAACAGAACCTGTTGAATTTCCATTTGGCTCACTGTCCCTACTGCAGATCTGTGCGGGTGGGTGGGCTTAAAGGGGGATGTGGGGGCCAAAAAATAAGGCGAGGCCGTTTTGTATTCATGGAGGGTTTGATTTCCAAACAGCCTGTCTCCCCTCTCCCCTTTTTCAAATCTTTCCTCCCCTGGCTATTTTTACAGCAAAGCTTCTGGCTTAACCCCAGATTTTCTGTTACAGCTGGAATCCGCTTTAAAATGTCCATAACCATTTGTCTCTCTCCTTGGGGGCTTCCAGGCAGAAGGACAGCCCCATCCAAAAGACCCTGTTAAGGGAGGGGGGACACTGTGTGGGTCCCTATCAAACACCCCTTGCTTTTATTCCTTCCTCTCCCCTCCTCCTGGAGTATATAACAAGAATAGAGAAGAATGGAATGGGACAGAACAGAACAGAACAGAACAGAATAGAGGATAGGATAGGATAGCAATTTAGAATAGAATAGAATAGAATAGAATAGAATAGAATAGAATAGAATAGAATAGAATAGAATAGAATAGAATAGAATAGAAATATGGAATGGAATGGAATGGAATGGAATGGAATGGAATAGAATAGAATAGAATAGAATAGAATAGAATAGAATAGAATAGCAATAAGAGGAGAAAAGAGAGGAGAGGAGAGGAGAAAAGAGAATTAGTCTATATTTAGAGTTACTTCTAAATATGGATGGAAGGAAGGGAGGGATGGATGGAGAGAGGAAGAAAGCAGAGAGAGGGAGGGAGGGAGGCAAACAGGCAGGCAGGGAGGGAGGGAGGGTGGAGAGAGAGGAAGGATCAATAGAAGGAAGGAAGGAAGGATGGATGGATGGAAGGAAGGGAGGGATGGATGGAGAGAGGAAGAAAGCAGAGAGGGGGGGAGGGAGGCAAACAGGCAGGCAGGAAGGGAGGGTGGAGAGAGAGAGGAAGGAAGGGGAAAGGAAGGAAGGAAGGAGGAAGGAAGGAAAGAAGGAAAGATGGATGGATGGATGAAAGGAAGGAAAGAAGGAAGGATGGATGGAAGGAAAGAAGGAAGGAGGAAGGAAGGAAAGAAGGAAGGGTGGATGGATGGATGGATGGAAGGAAGGAAGGAAGGAAGGAAGGAAGGAAGGAAGGAAGGAAGGAAGGAAGGAAGGGAAACCAAAGACAGCCGTGTGCTGCTCAGCTCAGCACGGGCGTCAGGAGCCTCTCGGAAAGCTTTTGATTTATTGAGATCCTGCGATACTCCCGGCCTCATTCATAAAAGTCAAGGCGCAGGAGGGGGGGAACGGGGGGGGGGTTCAGCCGGGCTCCCCACTGCCGGCCGCGGAGATCCGTCCTTCCGCTGGCGAGCGGCGCCGAGGAAAGCTCCGCTGCCCCGTCAGCCGCGCCTGATTTATGGGGGTCCGATAAGATCGAGTGTTAGGAAAAGTGTCCAAAGGAGCGAAGGGAAATGAGCAGGAGAAATTAAAAGCAGACCCCCCCCCCGCAGCCCCCGCAGCCAGGGGAGAGCGGCGTGATTTATGGAAGCGACGTGGCGGCGATATTAAAAGGAGGGCTATATATAATCTCTGGCAAGCGAGGCGGGAGGGTCGGAGAGCTCTGGGTTTTGGCGGGGGGTGGGGGTGGGGGTGGGGAGAAGAAGGGGGCGCTCTGGGTTTCTGAGCAGGGTCCGCCCCAGTTTAGGAGGAGGAGGGGGAGGCCTCTGTGGCTGCAAGAGGCCCTTGGAGCAACTGGGGGTGGGTGGGGGGCATTTGCACCTCAGGCCCCGGGAATTCAACACCCCCCCCCTTCAGCAAGTGGGAAGGGGGATACCACCCTTGGTCCTGCAACACCCCCATCCCCCAACAGGTTTCTTGAGATGAGGCAACCAACCATGCCCCACTCTTTCATCCATCCATCCATCCATCCATCTTTCTCTCTATAACTGTATCTCTCTTTTTACATCTATATATCTATCTATCTAATCTATCTATCCTATCTAGCTTACATATCTATTTATCTATCCATCCATCCAATCTCTCTCTCCTATCATCCATCCATCCATCTATCCATCTATCCATCTATCCATCTATCCATCTATCCATCTATCCATCTATCCATCTATCCATCTATCTATCTATCTATCTATCTATCATCTGCAGTAGCTACCTAGCTACCATGTATCTATCATCTGTCTGTCTATCTATTATTGTCTGTCTGTCTGTCTATTATCATCATCATCATCATCATCATCATCATCATCATCATCATCAACAACATCTATATCATCTATTAGGAGCCTTGGTGGCGCAGCAGACTAAAGCGCTGTTAAGTAGCACCAGCTGCCTGCAATTAGTGCGAGTTCAAATCTCACCAGTCTCAAGGTTGACTCAGCCTTCCATCCTTTCAAGGTAGATAAACTGAGGACCCGGATTGTGGGGGCAATAAGCTGACTTTGTATAAAATATACAAAAGTATGAAAGCTATTGCTTAACGCATATAAAGCACTGTAATTTAACACCAGCTGTCTGCAATTAAAGTAAGTTCGAATCTCACCAGGCTCAAGGTTGACTCAGCCTTCCATCCTTTCTAAGGTGGGTAAATTGAGGACCCAGTTTGTGGGGGGCAATAAGCTGACTTTGTATAAAATATACAAAAGGATGAAGGCTATTGCTTAATGCACTGTAAGCCACCCTGAGTCTCCAGAGAAGGGCGGCATATAAATCAAATTAAAACAAAAAACAAACCAAAAAAAAATCACACTGCTTATGGGGGGCCAAAAGCCCTAATAAGCAGGTATATACAAAAGAATGAAGGCTATTGCTATAAGTGCATTGTAAGCCGCCCTGAGTCTTCAGAGAAGGGCGGCATATAAATTGAACTAATAAACAAACAAACAAACCTCCAGTATTGTTGTAGCAGCCACAACTTCTGGTGGCAAGACGTTCCACCGGCTAATCATTCTCGCCATCAGGAAATGAACAGGACACGGGTCCGTATTGTAGAAGTGAGCAACCTGCTGTACCAGCAGCTGGCCAGATGTGGCATGCCCCTGTACCCGCCACCGCGGCCTGCCTGACGTGGCTGGGAAGTCCATAGGGTTAAAGAGCTGGGGGGGGGGGAGGGAATGGCAAGCCTCCTGCAAGAGCTGCATTTGAGTAAGGGGCTTCAACTCACACCCACACACCCACACACACCAGCCCTGCTCCTTCCCTGCCCTGCTTGCTTTCACAAGTCACTTGAACAAACCTGTTGCAGTTTGCCAATTTGGGGACAGTGGAGTCCACGGGGGGAGGGGGGAGGCAGGCAGGACCCCCTCCTCCCCCATGGTGGATGATATAGGGGTGGGGGGCAGAGTCTGGTGGAGCCTGGCAGCTGGAAAGAGGGAATTTCCCTTAGGTCACGCACTCAACTCACGCTTATACAATGTTGTGAGTTGCTGGAGAGGTTTTAATGTAGGATGAATCAATACGTAGCAACACAACACACTACCACTCGTTTGTGAACCTCGCCAGCAAAAACAGAACAAGGAAATTATGCTGCGAAGTTGCTGAATTCTGCTTTTTTTTTTTTTTTTTTTGGAGAAAGGGGAAAAAAAAACCAGAGAAAGAAGTAAAGGAAGAATACTTTTTGAGCGGTGATTCCAAAGTCGGGTGGAAATTCCCTTTCAATCTCTTGACCTTATATACTCTATAAAGCCTTAGTAAGGCCACACCTAGAGTCCTGCATCCAGTTTTGGTCCCCACACTATAAAAAAGATGTTGAGACTCTAGAAAAAGTGCAGAGAAGAGCAACCAGGATGATGAGGGGACTGGAGGCTAAAAGATACGATGAACGGTTGCAGGAACTGGGCATCATGGCTAGTCTAGTGAAGAGAAGGACCAGGGGAGACAGGAGAGCCTCTTCCAATATTGGAGGGGCTGCCCCAGAGAGGAGGAAGGGGGTCAAGCTATTTTCCAAAGCACCCAAAGGCCAGAAAAAGGAATAATGATTGGAAACTGACCAAGGAGAGATTCAACCTGGAAATAAGGAGAAATTTCCTGACAGTGAGCCCATCAACCCATGGAACAGAAGTTGCCTTCAGAAGTTGTGGGAGCTTCATCCCTGGAGGCTTTCAAGAAGAGACTGGACTGCCATCGGTCAGAAATGGTGTAGGGTCTCTTGTTTGGGCAGGGGGTTGGACTAGATGACCAATAAGCCTTATAGTATAAGGTCCCTTCCAAAGTCTGTTAATCTAATCAGATAGCCAGAGATCTGGACTCTTCCTCCCTTCACAATGCATGCAGAAGATCAATTTATTTTGTCCATTGGCCTCCTCTGTTTCTTGGGAAGGACAATAGGTAGATCCAAATGCCCCATCCAGTTTGAACATCTGGCTTATTTGTGCGACGAACCAATGAAATCATAAGCTAGAATTAAGGAAGGATTTTGTGACAGTAAGAACAAATAAATTGGCGGAATGGCTTCAGAAGTTGTGCGTGCTCCATCATTTGTCATTTTAAACTGGGGCCAAATTAATATATATTCTTTTAATTGTTTAATATATATTCTTTTAATTGTTTTTAATGTTTGTATTGTATGTTTTTATCTGGCTGTACACCGCCCTGAGTCCCTTGGGAGAAGGTGCGGTATATAAATTCAAAATAAAATAAAATAAAATAAAAATAAATTGGAGGTTTTCAAAAGAAGAGATTTGTCCGAAATGGGATTGGGTCTCCTGCTTGAGCAGGGGGTTGGACTAGAGGACCTCCGAGGTCCTTTCCAACTTTGTGATTTTTTGTTATTTTGAAATGTCAAGGCGTTAGGATAAAATTCTAGAAAGCCTTACGTACAAGAATTAAGATCGTGTGTGGGTGTGTAAAAACGGAGCAACCTAGAATTAAGGAGGGATTTCCTGACAGTGAGAACAATTAACTAGTGGAATGGCTTCAGAAATTGTGGGTGCTCCAATACACCCACAAGACTTTTAAGAAGACATTGGACAGCTATTTGTCTGAAATGGACAGGATCGCCGGCTCAAGCAGAGGGTTGGACTAGAAGACCTCCAAGGTCCCTTCCAACTCTGTTATTCTATTAATCAATGGATGGATGGATGGATGGATGGATGGATGGATGGATGGACGGGAAGTAGGGAGAGAGGAAGGAAGGAAGGAAAGTAATGTATGGAAACTAATCAAGGAGAGAAGCAACCTGGAACTAAGGAGAAACTTCCTCACAGTGAGGACAATTAACCAGTGGAACAGCCTGCCACCAGAAGTTGTAGGCGCTCCATCACTGGAGGTTTTTAAGAAGAGACTGGACTGCCATCGGTCAGAAATGGTGTAGGGTCTCCTGCCTGAACAGATGGTAGGACTAGAAGACCTCCAAGGTCCCTTCCACTTCTGTGGTTCTATATTCTAGTCTGTAATTCTGTCTCCAGTCCATCTGCCCTGGGAGGCCTCTAAAAGCTGAAGAGATCTTGGCTACGTCAAGCCCAGGGAGCGTCCTAAAAGCGAAACGGCCTTCCTGCCGTGGGCTGTGATTTTCGCAGGGCTGCTTCCAATTCCAGAGAGGCTGTTCCAGCCGCCTGCATTTTAAAATCCTCTTAAAAGCATTTCTGACTCACTGCAATGCCAGCCCTTCTCTTTCGCCCGGGCTGCCAACAGCCGCAGGAGCCAGAAGGGAGAAAGATGGAAATCAGTGGGCCGCCTTTGCCAGCAAGATCTGGTAATGACTAGTGGGGAGGTTCAGGTTGCTCCTCTGGCTTGGGGGCACGGCCCCATTTCCAATAAAGGAGAGTCTTTGTAGCTCAGGGTGGAACTGAGGGGTCCTTGGGGGGCTCTGAGCTTGGTGGTTTTCTTGTAGACGTTGTCAACTTGCAAAGCTTTCAAGTTGCCATGAGCAGGAGGGAGGGAGAACTGATAGAGCTGATTGATTTCCCTAACTGAAGCTGCATTCCATACATTCTTCCTGACCGCAATCAGAAGGAGGGTGTTGGGTTTCACAGCCAGCCAAAGTGGTTAATTGGAGAATGTGATTTATGACATGGCCAGGGAGGAGGGGAGAGAACAGGGTCATTGGGGAACGTAAATCTACGTGGGATTAGTTCTAACTGCATCCAAATATTGCCAAAATGGTGCTCCTAATAAATGACTGTATTTCTTTTTAAGTTCGGCTCATGGCTCATGAATTAATTAGGGCATCTTTCGGAAACTTCACAGACATTTCATGACCCAACTAGGTAACATTATCAGTGCTAAGAGATGTGTGTTTACAAGAACCAAGGATATTGCAGTTCTCCTCCTCCTCCTCCTCCTCCAACCCCACTTCCTTCCAGCACTGATGATGTTCCCTAGTTGGGTCATGAAACGTCTGCAAGAAAACAACCAAGCTCAGAGAGCACCGAGGACCCCACGGTCCTCCTCCTCTTCCTCCTCTCCCACTCTCTTCTAACACTGATAACGTTGCCTAGTTGGGTCATGAAACATCTGTAAGGAAAGCGCCAGGCTCAGAAAGCACTAACAAACCCACAGTCTTCTTTCTCCTCCTCCTCCTCCTCCCCTTCTCCTCCTCCATTTTGCACACTGCACTCCCTTGTAGCACTGATAATGTTACCTAGTTGGGTCATGAAACGTCTGTAAGGAAACCACCAGGCTCAGAGAGCACCAAGGACCCCACAGTTCAACCCTCAGCTACAATTATCCTTTTCTAAAGCGGGGGATAATGGAATGGAATGGAATAGAATAGAATAGAATAGAATAGAATAGAATAGAATAGAATAGAATAGAATAGAATAGAATAAGGAGTAGAATAGAATAGAATAGAATAGAATAGAATAGAATAGAATAGAATAGAATAGAACAGGAGCTGGAAGGGACACCTTGGAGGTCTTCTAGTCCAGCCCTCTGCTCAAGCAGGAGACCCTACACCATTTCAGACAGATGAATGTCCAATCTCTTCTTAAAAACCTCCAGTGATGGAGCACCCACAACTTCTGGTGGCAAGCTGTTCCACTGGTTAATTGTCCTCACTGCTAGGAAGTTTCTCCTTAATTCCAGGTTGCTTCTCTCCTTGATCAATTTCCATCTATTGTTTCTTGTCCTTTGGACTAGATGACCTCCAAGGTCCCTTCCAGACCAACACGGTCAAAAGGCAGCTGATGTGACCTCGGAAGCCCCCAGCTCAGCCCCACCATGAAGTCAAAGCGGCAGCCCTGACCCTACTGGACTGCCCTGGCTGCCATCTTGACTTTTTTGCCCTCCCCGTCCTTCGCAAGGATTTTAGGGTGCCGGAGAGGCAATGCTAATAAATTGTGCGACTTATGTTTTAATTGTTTGCGTCTCTTCTGCCTCGTACAAACGCTGCAATTTAATTGTCAGGAAGAGGATGGCGCAGAAGAACAATCGGTGCGTTGTTTACACTTCAGTGTTTTAATGGGTCTCCGAGGGGGGGGCGCAAATGGGCTCCCAACCTAATTGAAGAGCGAAGGAGGGACCGTTTGGGGAAGGAAATGGATGGGGAGGAGGGGGCGCGTGGGGGGTGGGGAACCACTGAAGTTGAAAAAAAAAAGACAAAACACACACAGAGCCGCCCCCCCCCTTCTTGGAAAGAGCAAGGTGTGCAGGGAGATAGATCCATCACGGGGAAGTTTTCAATTCTGTTGGCGCAGCACGTACAATTTTTTAAAATGCCAATGGAGGAGTGGGAGATGGGAGGGAGGGGGGAAAAGGATGCCATAAATGATGAAATAGCCCAGTCTTGGGGAGAATTCTTGCCGGGGGTGGGGGTGGGGGGTGGGCTCCCTTCTCCCTCTTCGTGCAAAAGTACAAATTAGTTTTGGAGAGAAAGACTGGAAAAGAGCGAAAAAGGACTGTATGTGTTGTGTATGAAAGAGAGAGAGAGAGAGAGACAAAGAGAAAGAGAGAGAGAGAGGGAGAGCAGAGAAAAGGAGAGAGAGAGAGAGAGAGAAAGACAGAGAGAGAGGGAAAGAGAGAGAGAGAAAGCAGAGAAAGAAACAGAGTCATGGGGGGGAGAGAGAGAGAAAAAGCAGAGAAAGGGGGCAAGAAAGATAGTGACAGAGAGAGAGAGAAAAAGAAAGAGGCAGAGAGAGAGAATGAGAGACAAGAGAAAGAGAGACATAGAGGGAAAGACTGAAAGAGAAAGACAGAAAGAGAAAGAGCAAGAGAGAAAGAGAGAGAAAGAGGAAGAGGAAGAGTGAAAAAAGAGAGAGAAAGAGAGAGAGAAAACAGAAAGAGAGAAAGATAGTGACATAGAGAGAGAGAAAAGGAAAGAAAGAGAGAGAAAGAGAGAGAGAATGAGAGAGGGAGTCATAGAGAGAGAAAGAGAGAAAAAGACTGAAAGAGAAAAAGAACTAAAAAGACAGAGACAGACAGAAAAAGAAAGACCAAAAGAGAAAGAAAGAGAGAGAGAAAAAGAGAGAGAGAGGAAGAGTGAGAGGAAGAGAAAAAGTGAAAGAGAAAGAGAGAGAAAGATTGTAGGAAGAACAGAATTTCTCCTGCTTTTATTCCGTTTTTCCTGCCAAGAAATTTGGCAAAGAATTTGGGAGATTTTTTTTCAGAAGTGGCTGGGCAATTCTTTTTAAGGGTCTTTGCATCTTGCAGAGAGTTAGCCCAGAAAAAGCTCTGTCATCTTCCCCCCAACCACCTGGAAGTCCTCAAACCGACCCTGGGAGTCAAGTCTACTCCAAAGGCCAACTCTCTCTATCCTTCTTAAGGACTAGGAACTTAAAGGTTCCCCAAAGCTGGGCACTTCTACCACCGGTTAACAGCTGGGGAATCCTGGGAGTTGAAGGACTCACTGCACAAACCCCCTTTATGTGGGAGATGGGAGGTTAAGAATTTTGATCAGTTTGGTCACTAAGCAAACCGTTGTAACTTGAGGACCGCCCTGTATTTTCAATGCTGTTTGAACAGTCACTAAATGAATGGTTATACAGTAAGTTGAGGATGACCTGAAATCATGCCCGCCAATGCCAGGCCAGGGGTTGAGGGTGAACTCAGTGGCACACAAAGTCATCACCAAGGTGGTGAGTGCAATTCTCAGAAGGGGAGGGGTGTCGAACAAAAGTTTGGGCCTCCCTGGGACCTGTCCCCCCCTCCTCCTTAGAATTAGAACAACACAGTTGGAAGGGACCTTGGAGGTCTTCTAGTCCAACCCTCTGCTCAAAAAGGAGACCCTCTACCATTTCACACAAGAGGCTGCCCAGTCTCTTCTTAAAAACCTCCAATGATGGAGCACCCATAACTTCTGGTGGCCAGCTGTTCCACTGGTTAATTTAATTTAATTTAATTTAATTTAATTTAATTTAATTTAATTTAATTTAATTTAATTTAATTTAATTTAATTTAATTTAATTTAATTTAATTTAATTTAATTTAATTTAATTTAATTTAATTTAATTTAATTTAATTTAATTTAATTTAATTTAATTATTTAATTTAATTTAATTTAATTTATATGCCGCCCCTCTCCGAAGACTCAGGGTGGCTCACAATACATTTTAAAAAATCGTTATAAAAAACATTTCAAATTAAAAACATTAAAAACTCTTTTTTAAAAAAAAATTGATTTATATGCCGTCCTTCTCCGGAGACTCAGGGATATTTATGCAAAGTCAGCTTATTGCCCCCACAAACTGGGTCCTCATTTAACCTACCTTAGAAAGGATGGAAGGCTGAGTCAACCTTGAGCCTGGTGAGATTTGAACTTGCAGTAATTGCAGGCAGCAGATGTTAATAACAGTACTTTAGTCCACTGCACTACCAGGCTCTTAAGTTTCTCCTTAGTTCTAGGTTGCTTCTCTCCTTGATGAGTTTCCGTCCATTGCTTCTCGTCCTGCCTTCAGGGGCTTTGGAGGGCAGGTTGACTCCCTTCTTCTTTGGGGCAGCCCCTCAAATACTGTCTGGGACCCTTCTATCATCCCCCCCCCCAGGTCCTTCTCTTCTCTAGACTGGCCAAGCGCAGCTCCTCCAACGGTTCCCGCATGATAATGCTAGGCCTGGAGAGGCGACATTAAAAAATATGGTCTCCAGGCACCCTGAGCATTGATCCCCTGCACGGAGAGGATCCCAGGTGGGCTCAAGTGAGCCCTGCCCAGGAATTCCAGATGGGGGGGGGGGATAAAAGAAGCCAAGATAGGGGCTATCAAAGGGCAATAGAAGCCCCCCCATCCACACTTTTGCATTTTAGCGGTTGTCATTTTCACTTGTTTCGTGCTCAGGAAGGTCAACCTGCTCTGCCAGAGGTTGGGCACAAGGATTGTCAAGGAAGCAATATTGTCATTATTTGGATGCCATCGTTTGCTTGGCGGGAAGGAAGGGAACGGACTGGAGGGAAGGGAGGGAGGGAGGAATAAGGGAGGGAGGGAGGGAGGAAAGAAGGAAGGGAGATAGAGAATAAAGAGAGGGGAAGGAGAGAGGGAGGGGGGAGGGAGGAAGGAAGGAGAACGGGAGGGAGAAAAGTAGATAGAGAATAAGGGGAGGGGAGGGAAGGGAAGGGAAGGAGGAGGGAGGGAGGAATAAGGGAGGGAGGGAGGGAGGGAGGAATAAGGGAGGGAGGGAGGAAAGAAGGAAGGGAGATAGATAGAGAATAAAGAGAGGGGAAGGAGAGAGGAAGGGGGGAGGTAGAATATTGAGGAAGGGGGGAGGGAGGAAGGAAGGAGAAAGGGAGGGAGGAAAGTAGATAGAGAATAAGGGGAGGGGAGAGAGGGAGGAGGGAGGGAGGAAGGAAAGAAGGAAGGGAGATAGATAGAGAATAAAGAGAGGGGAAGGAGAGAGGAAGGGGGGAGGTAGAATATTGAGGAAGGGGGGAGGGAGGAAGGAAGGAGAAAGGGAGGGAGGAAAGTAGATAGAGAATAAGGGGAGGGGAGAGAGGGAGGAGGGAGGGAGGAAGGAAAGAAGGAAGGGAGATAGATAGAGAATAAGGAGAGGGGAAGGAGAGAGGAAGGGAAGAGGGAGAATATTGAGGAAGTGGGGAGGGAGGAAGGAAGGAGAAAGGGAGGGAGGAAAGTAGATAGAGAATAAGGGGAGGGGAGAGAGGGAGGAGGGAGGGAGGAAGGAAAGAAGGAAGAGAGATAGATAGAGAATAAGGGGAGGGGAGAGAGGGAGGAGGGAGGGAGGAAGGAAAGAAGGAAGGGAGATAGATAGAGAATAAGGAGAGGGGAAGGAGAGAGGAAGGGAAGAGGGAGAATATTGAGGAAGTGGGGAGGGAGGAAGGAAGGAGAAAGAGAGGGAGGAAAGTAGATAGAGAATAAGGGGAGGGGAGGGAGGGAGGAGGGAGGGAAGAATAAGGGAGGGAGGGAGGAAAGAAGGAAGGGAAATAGATAATAATGAGAGGGGAAGGAGAGAGGAAGGGAGGAGGGAGAATATTGAGGAAGGGGGGAGGGAGGAAGGAAGGAGAAAGAGAGGGAGGAAAGTAGATAGAGAATAAGGGAAGGGGAGGAAGAAAGGAAGGAAGGAGGGAAAGAGGGAGGGAAGGAGGAAGGAGGGAGGGAGGGAAGGAGAATTCTCCTGCTGGGGTGCAGCCCGCCAAGTCCTCCAGACCCCTCCATTCCTCCTCTCTCTTCCTCGCCCCCTTCATCCCCCCATTCTCCCACCCCTCCTCTCTTCCTCTGCTTTCTCTCCGCTTTCCTTTCGTCTTCCGAGCCGTTCTCTGGGCCGCTTCCCACGCCTTTGCCGAAAGCTTCCTTAATGCCCACTGACAGGTCTCCCAATGCCAGCCTTTTGCCAAGGCGGCTGTTGGCTTTGGTGGTGAGCAGGGGGCTCTGCCCAGGCCTGGAGGCTGCGGGGGTGGGTGGGTGGGGGACAGGACTCGCCCGCTTCCGTGGGGGGGGTGAGGGGGCTGCCCCACTCATAGCAGCTTCTGCAAAACCTGCAGGAATCATCCGGCATTTCCCAGCTGGCCCAGACATGCCGAAGGATTGGCATCGGGCACCTTGCACGCAAAGCCAGCTCCAGCTG
This sequence comes from Pantherophis guttatus, assembly GCF_059756535.1. NCBI lineage: Eukaryota > Metazoa > Chordata > Lepidosauria > Squamata > Colubridae > Pantherophis > Pantherophis guttatus. The sequence continues at coordinate 347,916,559 of NC_142063.1, forward strand.
GTGCCTGTCCTTGGAAAATCATGTCCTTTCTACGCAGGAAGTCCTCGCTTTACAACCATCCATTTAGTGACAGTTCAAAGTTACAACGGCACTGAAAAAAGTGACTTATGACCATTTTTGTAGTCTTTCTATGGTCACGTGATCGAAATTCAGACACTTGGCCACTGACTCGTACTTATGACAGTCACGGTGTCCCAGGGTCACGTGACCCCTTTTGCGACCTTCTGACCAACAGAGTCATTGGGGGAAGCCTGATTCACTTAACGACCCAGGGATTCACTTAACAACTATGGCAAAAACGGTCATAAAGTGGGGCGAAACAATTGTCTTGCTCAGCAACAGACATTTTCGGGCTCAATTGCAGTCATAAATCAAGGACTACCTGTATTTATTTATTGTGGTTTTATACATACATTATTTTATACATTTATATACATATAAAATTGTATATTTTATACAATATATATATATATATATATATATATATATATATATATATATATATATATATATATATATATATATATATATTTATTTCTGGTTTTATTTTCTTCTTTTGATTGATTGATTGATTAGCCCTTGGGCCATATCAAAGTGCAGACTTCCAGAAACAAATTATTACTAAAATTTGATAAAATACAATTTAAAATAAAGTTGGAATAAAATACGATTTAAAATGAGATTAGAATAAAATACAATAATTTGAGATACAGATAAAATACGATACAATTATATTTCGGTGTCACCCCTTCAATCTACCCCAATCAGTCCCATGTATGCCGATACTTTTTATTTTCATGTTGCAAACTGTCCGGAGTCGCCTTGCAGGAAATAAATGTAATAAATACATGAATTAAAATAATCAATATTTACTATTGGAAAACAAAAGGGGCTTTTATCCTTTAAATAGCAGCATCCGAAGGGGCTTTAGCAAACCCAGGATGGCCCAAATTAGGAGGTTGCAGCTTCCCAAATGGATTCTCGGAACCGAAGCAGAGAAATATCAGTCTGCTAAATCCGTGGCCTACCATGGAAGCTTCTTCCGTGGCTTGGAGAGAGTCTTGTCTCTCGTTTTTCGGCTCTACTTGAAGGGAAGGGAAAGGAAGGGAATTTTCCTTTTTCCTGTCTTAGTGGACAACCAGCGAAATATGAGCCAGCCGTGTGCAGCGGCAGCCAAAAAAGCCAACGCTTTTTTTGAATGAATGAAATTTATCAGTGTTTGTTAATGTTTCTAAAACTCTAAAAGTTATTGGATTATATGCTAAGAAAAAGGCTTTTATACTTAGGAAGAAAGAATTTAATTTAACTGATTTTCCGAATTTATAAAAGGAAGGTTGATGAATAATTTGTAAAAAGGGAGTTAAAGTGTGGGAGGGAGTTTTGAATCTTGCAGTAAGTTAGAATATTTTAGCATATGTTTGTTAAAATGTTATACCCTGTTTTTGCTCTGGGAAGCCGGGGGTGGGGGGTGGGGAGGGGGTGGGGTTCAAGGTTGGGTTAGGATATAAAACGGAGAGATAGATAATTGTATTAACAGATAAGTAAAAGTGAGGGAAATGTTATATTAAATGAAATGAAAAGATGTACTTAGACGATACAATGAATGATTGATTTTATATTGTATACTTGTTTGTTCTTAAAATAAAAAACTCTTTTCTTAAAAAAACAAAACAAAAAAGCCCACGCAATCCTAAATTGCATGAACAGAGGGATACAATCAAGATCAGGGGAGGTACTACTACCACTCTGTAAAGCCTTAGTAAGACCACACCGAGAATCCTGCATCCAGTTTTGGACACTATAAAAAAGATGTTGAGATTCTAGAAAGAGTGCAGAGAAGAGCAAAAAAGAGGATATGGGGATTGGAGGCTAAAAATATACGATGAACGGTTGCAGGAACTGGGCATCATGGCTGGTCTAGTGAAGAGAAGGACCAGGGGAGACAGGAGAGCATCTTCCAGTATTTGAGGGGCTGCCCCAGAGAGGAGGAAGGGGGTCAAGCTATTTTCCAAAGCACCCGAAGGCCAGACAAGGAACAATGGATGGAAACTGACCAAGGAGAGATTCAACCTGGAAATAAGGAGGAATTTCTTGACAGTGAGAAACAATCAACCCATGGAAGAGAAGTTGCCTTCGGAAGTTGTGGGAGCTTCATCCCTGGAGGCTTCCAAGAAGAGACTGGACAGAAATAGTGCATGATCTCTTGATTGGGCAGGGGGTTGGACTACATGACCTCCAATGTCCCTTCCAACTCTTGTTATTCTGTATCTATTCGTCCTTCCCTGGACCTTCTCTGGTTCTTTCCTTCCTGAGGACGCAGTGAGACCTGCGTGAAATATTAATGGGTTGGTACAGTGCCATTGTACGTTCGCGCATCCTGTCCCTTCCCCCGAGGGTTGGTATCCTAGCAATATATATTTTCACCCTTTCAGGTTCAGATTGGGCACACTAGCTTGGCAAAGCCGGCTGACTTTGGTGCCAGCTCCTGCAGCTCCAGTGGGCAAAGCTGACAAATGGCCTCGGCTGGATGGCCTGTGCCAGGCCCTGGGCCCCAGCCTCCCCCCCTCCCAAAAGGCCAGCTCTGACCCCCAAGGGAGAGGGAGGATCTGAAGGGGTCGGAAACTCTGCCAGGGGGAAGGAGGGCAGGCAGGATTCGAGGAAGTGGGTGGCTGACAAACACTAGGAAGAGCTTCCAGAGGCTTCTTTTCTTCCTTCCTTCCTTCCTTCCTTCCTTCCTTCCTTCCTTCCTTCCTTCTCTCCGTCCCTCCATCTTCCTTCCTTTTCCTTCCCCCTCCTCCTTCCATCCCTCTCTTTCCTTCCTTCCTTCCTTCCTTCCTGCCTGCCTGCCTGCCTGCCTTCTCTCCCTCCTTCCATCTCTCCTTCCTTCCTTTTCCTTCCCCCTCCTCTTTCCATTCCTCTCTTTCCTTATTCCTTCCTTCTGGCAATTAGGAACTATCTTCCAAAACTGGGGGTGTTTTGGAACCCTGACATCTTCCTTCCTTCTTTCCTTCCTTCTTTCTGGCCTGCCTGCCTTCCCCCTCTTCCTCCCTCCCTTCCATCTCTCCTTCCTGCCTTTTCCTTCCCCATCCCCCTTCCATCGTCTCTTTCTTTCTTTCTTTCCTTCGTTCCTTCCTTCCTTCCCCCTCTTCCTTCCTTCCTTCCTTCCTCACTCTCCTTCCTTCCTTCTTTCCTTCCTTCCTCACTCTCCTTCCTTCCTTCCTCACTCTCCTTCCTTCCTTCTTTCCTCACTCTCCTTCTCTCCCTCCCTCCATCTTCCTTCCTTTTCTTTCCCCCTCCTCCTTCCATCCCTCTTTCTTTCTTTCTTCCTTCCTTTCTTCCTTCCTTCTTTCCTTCCTTCCTTCCTTCCTTCCTTCCTTCTCTCCGTCCCTCCATCTTCCTTCCTTTTCCTTCCCCCTCCTCCTTCCATCCCTCTCTTTCCTTCCTTCCTTCCTTCCTTCCTGCCTGCCTGCCTGCCTTCTCTCCCTCCTTCCATCTCTCCTTCCTTCCTTTTCCTTCCCCCTCCTCTTTCCATTCCTCTCTTTCCTTATTCCTTCCTTCTGGCAATTAGGAACTATCTTCCAAAACTGGGGGTGTTTTGGAACCCTGACATCTTCCTTCCTTCTTTCCTTCCTTCTTTCTGGCCTGCCTGCCTTCCCCCTCTTCCTCCCTCCCTTCCATCTCTCCTTCCTGCCTTTTCCTTCCCCATCCCCCTTCCATCGTCTCTTTCTTTCTTTCTTTCCTTCGTTCCTTCCTTCCTTCCCCCTCTTCCTTCCTTCCTTCCTTCCTCACTCTCCTTCCTTCCTTCTTTCCTTCCTTCCTCACTCTCCTTCCTTCCTTCCTTCCTCACTCTCCTTCCTTCCTTCTTTCCTCACTCTCCTTCTCTCCCTCCCTCCATCTTCCTTCCTTTTCTTTCCCCCTCCTCCTTCCATCCCTCTTTCTTTCTTTCTTCCTTCCTTTCTTCCTTCCTTCTTTCCTTCCTTCCTTCCTTCCTGCCTGCCTTCTCTCCCTCCTTCCATCTCTCCTTCCTGCCTTTTCCTTTCCCATCCCCCTTCCATCTCTCCCTCCTTCCCTCCCTCCCTCCCTCTCCTTCCTTCCTTCCTCATCCTCCTTCCTTCCTTCCTTCCTTCCTTCTTTCTTTCCTTCCTTCCTTCGGGTCACTTACAACCCTCGCCTTCTCTTTCTAATCTCCGGGGGGGGGGGGAGAGCAGATTTTGTCTTTCTGCAGATTACCAACCCTCGCGCCGCCTTCCAGAGACCCTTCCTCTTCCTCTCTCTTTCTCTCTCTCTCTCTCTCTCTCATCCGGGCTTGACGGCACAAAGCGTCGCCTGCCATTTGCCCCCCCCTCCCCCTCGCCCACCCAGCGCAGCGATTTGAAGCTTCCGAGATCGGGAACAAAAGCTGCCTGTTTATATGCTCTCGACCCCCCCTCTCCCCCCCCCCAATTTATCATGCATGCCAATGAAAAACCCACCGGTTTAATTTCGCAGACAGCCTCCTAAGGCGCGCGAGGGGCTGCGAGCTTTGTGTCTGGCTGCTCGCGCCTTTCCCTTCCCTTTTCGGAAACCCCCCCCCCATATTTTCCTTTTTTTAAAAAAAAAAGAAGCCCCATGGATGGCATCTCTTTGGCGGCATGAATAATACATTTAAAGCCTTCAAAAAGCCCGTTTGATCCCCGGCGCGGCTCGACGGATGGCGCTGCCCTGCTTTGAGCTGTCAGCGGCTTCCCTTTGGGGGGGGGGGAGGCATGGATTAGGCACAAACAGGCTCTGGAAGAGGGGAGGGGAGGGGGAGGGGGAGGGGGGCGCCTTTCCCCGGACCATCTGGCGGAGGCGGCGGCGGCGGCTTCCCTCCCCGCCTGGCGCGCTTCGGGTGGAGAAGCTGTGGACGGGCCCCTTCGGCTGGGCGGTGGCGGAAGGGTCGGGGAGGAAGGGGGCTCGGATCTCCCCGGGACTCCCCCGAGCTCTGGGGAAGAGCAGCAGCCGCGAACCACTTTCACACCTGCCAGGGGAGGGGAACAGCGGCCGCCGCTGCCAGGCCCCTCCGTCCTTTTGCCTTCCTTCCTTCCTTCCCTCCTTCCTTCCTTCCTTCCTCCCTCCCTCCCTCCTCTCCTCATCCTTCTTTTCTTCCTTCCTTCCTTTCCTCATCTTCCTCCCTCCCTCCCCTCCTCATCTTTCCATCCTATCTTCCTTCCTTCCCTCCCATCTTCCTTCCTCCCTCCATCTCCCTCCCTCACACCCTTCCCTCCTTCCTTCCTTTCCTCATCTTCCTCCCTTCCTCCTCCCTCCCTTCCTTCTTCCCTCTCATCCTCCCTCCTTCCCACCCCTCCTCATCTTTCCTTCCTTCCTTCCTTCCTTCCATCCCCTCCCAGCCTCCTTCCTTTTCTCATCTTATTCCTTTCTTTCCTCTCTGCCTCTTCCTCCTCCTTTCCTTCCTTCCCAGCCTCCTTCCTCTCTCCTTCCCTTCCCTCCTCATCCTTCTTTTCTTTCTTCCTTCTTTCCTTCCCATCTTCTTTCCTTCCCTCCATCCTTCATTTCCTCATCTTCCTCCCTCCCCATCTCATCTTTCCATCCTATCTTCCTTCCTTCCCTCCCATTTTTCTTCCTTTCTTCTCACCTTCCTTTCTCCCTTCCTTCCTCCCTCCATCTCCCTCCCTCGCACCCTTCCCTCCTTCCTTCCTTTCCTCATCTTCCTCCCTTCCTCCTCCCTCCCTCCCTTCTTCCCTCTCATCTTCCCTCCTTCCCACCCCTCCTCATCTTTCCTTCCTTCCTTCCTTCCATCCCCTCCCAGCCTCCTTCCTTTTCTCATCTTATTCCTTTCTTTCCTCTCTGCCTCTTCCTCCTCCTTTCCTTCCTTCCCAGCCTCCTTCCTCTCTCCTTCCCTTCCCTCCTCATCCTTCTTTTCTTTCTTCCTTCTTTCCTTCCCATCTTCCTTCCTTCCCTCCATCCTTCATTTCCTCATCTTCCTCCCTCCCCATCTCATCTTTCCATCCTATCTTCCTTCCTTCCCTCCCATTTCCCTTCCTTTCTTCTCACCTTCCTTTCTCCCTTCCTTCCTCCCTCCATCTCCCTCCCTCACAACCTTCCCTCCTTCCCTCTCATCTTCCTCCCTCCCTCCCACCCCTCCTCATCTTTCCTTCTTTCCTTCCCTCCCTCCCCTCCCAGCCTCCTTCCTTCCTTTTCTCATCTTCCTCCCTTCCTCCTCCCTCCCTCCCTTCTTCCCTCTCATCTTCCTCCCTCCCTCCCACCTTCTTTCCTTCCCTCCCTCCCCTCCCAGCCTCCTTCCTTCCTTTTCTCATCTTCCTCCTTTCTTTCCTCTCTGCCTCCTCCTCTTCCTCCTCCTTTCCTTCCTTCCCAGCCTCCTTCCTTTATTTCATTACCACTCCACCTCCACGAAGGAGGCCTGTCTCGGTGTCATCAGTATTAAATATAATGAGCCCTCCGAGGCAGGAGGGACCCCCCCTCTCCCTCCAGAAGGCCACCCATATCAAACGGGATGATCCAGCCACTTGTAAGACAGAGAGCTCCGGCCCCCAGGGAAATAAGGGAAGCCCCCCTCCTTCGCACAGGGACCCCCTGGCTCTCCCCAAGACATTTCTTCTCCTGCATATTGGTTTTCCCTTGCCCAGATCTTTGGCCTCTCTTTAATCCCACTCAGGTTCTGAGAGTAAAAGGATCCCCCAGATCCTGGTTTGGGGGGGGCGTCACAGCAGGGTGGTAAGAAGCCCCCCACTGTCTTCCTCTGAAGGAGGGAGAAGGAAGAGAGAGAGAGAGAGAGAAAGAAAGAAAGGGAGAGAGGGAGAGAGAGAAAGGGGGAGAGAGAAAGAGAGAGGGAGAGGGAGAGAAAGAAAGAAAGGGAGAGAGAGAGAGAAAGGGAGAGAGGGAGAGGGAGAAAGAGGGGGAGAGAGAAAGAGGGAGAGAGGGGGAGAGAGAAAGAAAGAGAGTGGGGGAAGGGAGGGAGGGAGAGAGAAAGAGAGAGAGAAAAAAAGGGGGCGAGAGGAAGGGAGAAAGAAAAAGAAAGAAAGGGAGAGAGAGGGGGGAAAGGGAGGGAGGGAGAGAGAAAGAGAGAGAAAGAAAGGGAGAGAGAGAGAAAGGGGGAGAGGGAGAGAAAGGGAGAGAGGGAGAGAGAGAAAGGGGGAGAGAGAAAGAGAGAGTGAGGGAGAGAAAGAAAGAAAGGGAGAGAGAGAGAGAAAGGGGGAGAGGGAGAGAGAAAGAGGGAGAGAGAGAAAGGGGGAGAGAGAGAGAGAAAGGGGGAGAGGGAGAGAAAGGGAGAGAGAGAAAGAAAGGGGGAGAGAGAAAGAGGGAGAGAGGGAGGGAGAGAGAAAGAGAGAGAGAGAAAAGGGAGAGAGAGAGGGGGAGAGGGAGAGAGGGAGAGGGAGAAAGAAAGGGGGAGAGAGAAAGAGAGAGGGAGAGGGAGAGAAAGGGAGAGAGAGAGAGAGAGAAAGGGAGAGGGGAGAGAGAGAAAGGAACAAAGGGAGAGGGAGAGATTGAGAGGGAGACAGAGGCTGGCTGCCCATTTGACTGGCACTTGCTTCCGTCCTCTGCCCCCTCTGATGCCAAAGCATCACGGCTGGCAGGCTGGCAGCGTTAAGCCCTACAAAGAGGACTGGAGAAACAAAACGCAGCTTCCTTTGAGCCCAGAGAATTCAGCCGAAGGAGGAGAGGACGGGAGAGCCCACAGCAAATATCCCCTTTGGCTTGAAGAATAAACAGCAATTCCCATAATATATATAAAACAGAACAACTGAGTTGGAGGGGTCCTTGGAGGTCTTCTAGTCCAACCCCATTTGAGTAGGAGACCTTATATGATTCTGGAGAAATGGCTGCCCAGTCTCTTCTTAAACACCTCCGGTGTTGGAGCTCCCACAGCTTCTGAAGGGCAGCCCTTCCACAGGTTAATTGTTTTCTCCGTCAGGAAATTTCTCCTTAGTTCGAGGTTGATGAGTTTCCATCCATTGCTTCTTGTCCTGCCTTCAGGGGCTTTGTAGAATAGTTTGACCCCCAACTCCTCTCTGTGGCAGCCCCTGAGATATTGGAAGATGCTATGATGTCCCCCCTAGTCCTTCTTTTCATTAAACTAGACATACACAATTCCTGCAACCGTTCTTTATATATTTTAGCCTCCAGTCCCCTAATCATCTTTGTTGCTCTTCTCTGCACTCTTTCTAGAGTCTCCACATCTTTTTTACATCGTGGCGACCAAAACTGGATGCAATATTCCAAGTGTGGCCTTACTAAGGCCTTATAAAGTGGTATTAACACTTCACATGATCTTGATTCTCTTCCTCTGTTTATGCAGCCCAGAAGTGTGTTGGCTTTTTTGGCAGCTGTTGCACACAGCTGGCTCCTATTTATATATTTATTGTTTTATTTATTGGTTCGATACATATGCTGCCCTTCTCCGGAGACTCAGGGCGGCTTACAATGCGTTAAGCAATAGCCTTCATACTTTTGTATATACCTGCTTAGTAGGGCTTTCGGGGCCCCCCAAGCAGTGTTCTTTTTTATACAAAGTCAGCTTATTGCCCCCACAATCCGGGTCCTCATTTTACCCACCTTGGAAGGATGGAAGGCTGAGTCCACCTTGAGCCTGGTGAGATTTGAACTCGCAGTAATTGCAGGCAGCTGGCAGCTAAGTGCTACTTAACAGCACTTTAGTCCACTGCGCCACCAAGGCTCATTCAAATTCAAATTCAATAAATAAAAATAATAAAAAGGCTCATTTAAATGATCGTCTACCAGAACTTCACAGCTTTTCAGCCAGATTCCACCTATTCTACACCTGTGCATTTGGTTTTTCTTCCTTAAATGTAGAACCTTGTTTTTTTCACCATTGATTTACATTTTAACAGATGAACAGAGTGGGAAAGGACCTCATAGGTCATCTAGCCCAACCCCCTGCCCAAGCGGAGACCCTACACCATTTCTGACCGATGGCAGCCCAGTCTCTTCTTGAAAGCCTCCAGGGATGAAGCTCCCACAACTTCTGAAGGCAACTTCTCTGTTCCATGGGTGGATTGCTCTCACTGTCAGAAAATTTCTCCTTATTTTCTAGGTTGAATCTCTCCTTGTTCAGTTTCCATCCATTGTTTCTTGTCTGGCCTTCAGGTGCTTTGGAAAAATAGCTTGACCCCCTTCCTCCTCTCTGGGGCAGCCCCTCAAATATTGGAAGATGCTCTCCTGTCTCCCCTGGTCCTTCTCTTCACTAGACCAGCCAGGCCCAGTTCCTGCAACCGTTCATCCTATGTTTTTGTTATTTTGTTAGGGTATTTTGTTAACTAGGGCCCCGTGTTTAAGTTTGTCGAGAGCCTTCTGGTTCTTTGAACCTCTAAGAAGCTATCCACCTTACATTTTCACTTAGTTCCAGTCAGGATGTTCAGCTGCACCATCACACAACTGCCACAATGACATAATTCTTCGGTGACTTAAATGGCTGCTGAATTTAAGGCCTTTCATTACTCACCAGAGATAAGTCCTGTCTGAGCTCAGGCGGGCTGGATATTTATGTCTCTCGCTGAAAGCTTCTGTAAGCGAGCATTTCCTACACAGCACAGCCCCGATGCCAACGGGGGATGAAGCAGTGGTGAAATCCAATTTTTGTTACCACCGGTTCTGTGGCCGTGGCTTAGTGGGCATGGCTTGGTGGGCGTGGCAGGGGAAGGATATTGCAAAATCTCCATTCCCACCCCACTCTGGGGCCAGCCAGAAGTGGTATTTGCCGGTTCTCCGAACTACTCAAAATTTCTGCTACCGGTTCTCCAGAACCTGCTCGATTTCATCCCTGGGATGAAGCTGGCTTTTCTATCAGCTGCGGAGACTTGAAACTGTGTGGACTTCAACTCCCAGAATTCCCAAACTAACCTTTCTAACTTTATTTGAGTCGACTACCAGTAATAGAGCTTCCACAATTTCCGGTGGCAAGCTGTTCCAATGATTTGTTCTCGCTGTTAGATTCCTCCTTAATTCCAGGTTGAATCTCTCCTTAATTAGTTTCCATCCGTTGCTGCTTCTCCTGCCTTCAGGTGCTCTGGAGAATAGGTGGACCCCCCCACCACCACACACACACACATTTTCCTTTGTGGCACTCCCTTAGATATTGGAATAAGAGAGTAACAGAGTTGGAGGGGACCTTGGAGGTCTTCTAGTCCAACCCCCTGCTGTTCAAGCAGAAGACCCTATATCAGTGATGGCTAACCTTTTTGCCATCGTGTGCCAGGAAAGGGGGGTGGGGGAGGTTCGCGAGCGTGCACGTGCCCATACCCATAATTCTATATGCCGCGCCCTGTGCATGCATGCATGACACCCCCTCCCCGCCCCTTGCTCCTGGCACACAAGGGCCTGGTAGGCCCATTTTTCTTTCTCACCTGGCTCCAGATCCTCTCTATGCATCTGGGGAGGGCAAAAACAGCCTTCCCCACCCCCTTGGAGGCCCGAAATGGCCCGTTTCCCAACTTCCGGTTGACAGGAAGTGACATTTTTTGTTGTCCCCAGCCTCAGAGACTCCTAGAGAGGCTGAGCTGGTGTGCCAGGTGACATGGCTCTGTGTGCCACCTGTGGCATGCGTGCCATAGGTTCGCCATCACAGCCCTATACCATTCCTGAGAAATGGCTGTCCAATCCCTTCTTGAAAACCTCCAATATTGAAGCACCCACAACTTCTGGTGGCAAGCTGTTCCACTGATTAATTGCCTTCACTGTCAGGAAATTTCTCCTTAGTTCCAGGTTGAATCTCTCCTTCATTAGTTTCCGTTGGTTGTTTCTTGTCCTGCCTTTTGATGCTTTGGAGAATAATTTGACCCTCTCTTCTTTGGGGCAGCCCCTCAAATACTGGAATGCTGCTATCATGTCCCCCCTAGTCCTTCTCTTCTCTAGACAAGCCAAACCCAATTACTGCCACCGTTCTTCCTATGTTTTAGCCTCCAGGCCTTTAAATCATCTTAGTTGCTCTTCTCTGCGCTTTTTCCAAAGTCTCAACATCTTTTTTTTTACAATGTGGTGATCAAAACTGGATGCAGAATATTCCAGGTGTGGCTTTATTAAGGCTTTATAAAGCGGTGCTAATACTTCACCTGATTTTGATTCTGTGCCTCTGTTTATGCAACTTACTGGTGGAAAGGCAATACACACCTGGGCACGCCTGCCTTCACACAAACACAACACCTTGGAGTACATTCTCCTTTCCCCTGTGCCTTTCCCAGCCACGGGCCCGCCTGCCGGAGAGAGCTCTTACCGGTAGATTTATAGAGCAGAGTCCTTTTTTCATTTTCTTTCTTTCTTTCTTTTTTTTTTTTTTTGCATTTTGCAAAGGAGGAGTACGGGGAAAATACCTCCACCCTTGAAGCTCTCCGAGCTGTTAATTAAAAGCTTTAGTGGGGAGCCAAAATCGGTGGCTGGGGCTTGCCAGCTGGTTAATTTATGAACTGGCGAGGGTTGTGCCAAGATGCACTCTTCCCGTCTGATGGCCCTGCATATTTCATGAAGCCGAGGGAGCTCCCTGTTTCCCCCCTCCCTCTCCGGGGGAAGGGAGGGGAACCTGCATTTCGGCAGGCAGAACCAACCAACCAGCTCGCTGGAAAAAAGGAAAAAAAATTTCTGCAAGGGTGAAAACTTACCACCTGTCTCTTTGCGGCTGTGCTTGGTGGAGTCTGGGAAGCGTCTCGGCCTTCAACCACCCGAAGGAACCTGTTGGAGGGTCACAGCTCTTTCGCAGAACATAGAGCAACAGGGTCGGAAGGGATAAAATACCAGAAGGGACCTTGGAGGTCTTCTAGTCCAACCCCCCTCTTCGAGCAGGAGACTCCATACCAGGGGAGTCCAATCTTGAAACTTTAAGACTCGGTGGAGGAGATTAAACCAGGCTGTGCAATGTAGCCTCTAAAACTGACCCAAAGGGTTAGTTGAACCAAGAGTTTACTACTTTTTCGCTAATTTATAAAGTAATATAATATATACTCTGTTGATGACCAAAACATATATGTAGAATGTTGTGGGGGTATGTAGGTGGTGGGGGAAAAAAATCTGATCCAAAGGGCTCATCCGATGCAGGACAGGCCACTCGGCTTCCTTAGCAGTTGCAAAACTTTCTGCAAATTAAAAATACCGGTAATTCTTTTTCCTTCCTCCCTTTCAAAATACTTGAAACTGAACAGTAGAAGACTCGAAGCTTCACAAAGGAGTTTATTTATTAATTTATTGCATTGAAAGGTTGCTGATCTCGTTCTCTGCAAGCGATAGCTTTTGTTTTTTTTTAAATTTCACGGGGCATCGTTAACAGGTGGAATTCAGTGCCTTATTTGGTTATTTACCGTATTTATATCCTGCCTTTATTATTATTTTTTATAAGTAACTCAAACGGGTGAATATACCTAATGCATCTTCCTCTTCCTACTTTCTCCATAACAACAACCTTGTGAGGTGGGTTGAGCCAAGAGAGAGGGACTGGCCCAAAGTCACCCAGCTGGCTTTCCTGCCTAAGGCAAGACTAGAACTCACCGTCTCCTGGTGATTGGCCCAAAGTCAGCTTTTGTGCCTAAAATGAAACTAGAATTCCCAGTCTCCTGGTTATTGGTCCAAAGTCACCCAGCCAGCTTTCGTGTGTAAGGCAGGACTAGAACTCAACATCTCCTGGTGATTGGCCCAAAGTCACCCAGCTGCCTTTCATGCCTAAGGTGGAACTAGAACTCACCCTCTCCTGGTGATTGGCCCAAAGTCACCCAGCTGCCTTTCATGCCTAAGGCGGGACTAGAACTCACCCTCTCCTGGTGATTGGCCCAAAGTCACCCAGCTGATTTTCATGCCTAAGGCGGGACTAGAACTCACCGTCTCCTGGTGATTGGCCCAAAGTCACCCAGCTGGCTTTCATGCCTAAGGCGGGACTAGAACTCACCGTCTCCTGGTGATTGGCCCAAAGTCACCCAGCTGGCTTTCCTGCCTAAGGCGGGACTAGAACTCACCGTCTCCTGGTGATTGGCCCAAAGTCATCCAGCTGGCTTTCCTGCCTAAGGCGGGACTAGAACTCACCATCTCCTGGTGATTGGCCCAAAGTCAGCTTTTGTGCCTAAAATGAAACTAGAATTCCCAGTCTCCTGGTGATGTCCCAAAGTCACCCAGCTGACTTTCATGGCTAAGGTGGGACTGGAACTCATTGTCACCTGGTGATTGGCCCAGAGTCATCCAGCCGGCTTTCATGCCTAAGGTGGAACTAGAACTCACCGTCTCCTCTGTAGAGATTCTCCGTCATCCAGGTCCTGGTTGTCCCAAAGGTGTTTTTTCAAGAGGCAGCTGGTCAAAAATTGCAGACTACAGGAACCATTTGCACCACTGCCTAAGGCGGGACTAGAACTCACGGACACCTGGTTTCCAAACCAGCACCTTCACCACTACCCCAAGCCGACTCTCCTGATCACAATTACCTTTTTCCAAAATCCTCAAAGGCCATTGTAAACATGAATTCACAAAAATAAGCAACAGGATGTACGGATTGCCCTCAAAACCCCCTGACCCCCTTAGGGGTTGAGGTCCTGCATTGACAAGGTGCAATTAAAAAAAAAAAATCGGACTGACATCTTCCAAAACAGAGAGGAGAAGGAATGCACATTGTTAAGAACGAAGGCATTCCCCTTCACAGATGAAGCTCAGCCGATGTCATGCCCTCTGGATGCGCTAAAGACAACAAATTCCAGCATTCCCAGCCACATTGTAGGAGGGAAGGGAAAATCGGGGAAAGAAACTGTCGGGGAAACCATTACTGAAAAAAAAAAATATTTTGACAGCTCCGTTTTCCGTTAAACTCAGATGATGGGAGAGCGAGGCTGGGCTCCGGGTGCCACTCTGCGCATGGCGGGGGCACACTGGCACATGTGCCAGTTTGCACATGAGACACCCCTCCCCCTCCGCCCTCCCGCTTTATTTGCTTTGATGCTTGGCAGCTAATTAGCAGAATTAATTTACTTTTGCCTCTTGCCTTTTTTTTTTTTTTCCTTTAAGGAAAGATACTGTTTAGCAACTAATTGTTGTTATTACAAAATGTTAAATCTCATAATTTATTTCTCTGCCCCCGAAACCAGCTAATCTTCGGGTAATTTATTAAGTGGCGAGGAACGCCTTAATCACATCATGCTCTCTTTTTAATTTTTCCTTTTTTTTTTTTAAAGACGGAGAAGTTTGAGCCCCATGAAGTGTCAATGATTTTAAAAAATAAATAAATAAACTGGAGCATGGGAGGCGTGAAGAGGGGTAGGGAGAGAGGGAGCTGGAAGGAGGAAGACTCATTTGCAGGAGAGCTGGAGGTGTGAACATCGGATGAAGATAAGATAAGGTTAAAATGCAACTTTGACAAGGAAGCAATTAGCAGAGGGAAGATTAAAGCCAGCTGCTTGGGTCTGCCTAAAAGGGTCTTTGCAGCCCCCTCCTCACCTGAAGCCAGCTACCTTGGCCAGGATCAGGCAGGATTTCCAGAAGATTCCCTGGCCCTGAAGCTTGGAGGTGTGGGATGGGTAGGCAGAGACCTGAGAGGCGGTCATCGGGAAGCACAGACCCCTCCCATGGGTGACCAGCGACCATTCATTTTGCAAGGGTCAAACTGCACGAACTGGGTTTGGCCAGTCTAGAGAAGAGAAGGACTAGGAGGGACGTGATAGCAGTCTCCCAGTATTTGAGGGGCTGCCCCAAAGAAGAGTGGGGGGTCCACCTATTTCCCAAAGCACATGAAGGCTTTGGATGGAAACCAATCAAGGAGAGAAGCAACCTGGAAATAAGGAGAAATTTCCTAACAGTGAGGGCAATTAACCAGTGGAACAGCTGGCCACCAGACGTTGTGGATGCTTCATCACTGGAGGGCTTCAAGAAGATGCCACATCTGGAAAAACGTTGCTGAGAAAACCACAGGGTATTATCGTAATATGTTTGAATGCGGGGTGGGAAAAAGAGAGAGAGAGTTTCTTGGTTAGGTAGTTAAGGCACCAGCCTAGAAACCAGGAGTCGGTGAGTTCTAGTCCTGATTTAGGAATTAAAGCCACCGGGTTGACTTTGGGCCAATCACCAGGAGATGGTGAGTTCTAGTCCTGCCTTCCAGGGGGAGAGCCTTCTCGGTGGGGGCATCCGCCCTCTGGAACGAGCTACCCCCAGGAATACGACTGATCCCGGACCTCCGTACTTTCCGCTGAGCTTTGAAGTCCTTCTTATTTCAGCAAGCTGGGCTGGCTTAAAATTTTAATGGGCTATTTTATGGGTAAAGGGTTTTAAAATTTGGGGAAGCCAAACTGATCTAATTCTGTTTTAATTTATTTTAATTTTTATACTGTATGTATTTTAATTTTGGCTGTTCACCACCCTGAATCCTTCGGGAGAAGGGCGGTATACAAATTTAATAAACCTAACCTAACCTAACCTTCCCCAAATAAAAGGACAATAGACCCTTCCCCCTTCTGGCCAGCTGAGGCAGCAGCCAGTGACCCATGTCTTGGGGTTGGTGGGGCCGATAGAAGTGACCCCCAGCCCAATAAGCCAATGATGTGATCTATTTTTTCCTGCTCTGCTCTGGCCAGAGATTGCAAATTGCTGACTGCATCCCTTCAGCCATCTGTTGGCCTCTCTTCGCTCGCTGCAAGATATTAAGGAATTAATCTAAAAATGGACCGACCAGGTTTCCTTCTCCAGGATGTAAAAAATGAGGAATCAGGCCAATTCTTGGCTCAGCGCAAAAACTGGTTGTTATCAGTGTTTCTCAACCTTCGCAACTTTAAAATGGATGGACTTAAATTCCCAGAATTCCCTAGCCAGCCATGCTTTAAGAGAGATGGACTACAACATCCAGAATTCCCCAGCCAGCAATGCTTTAAGAGGGGAGGACTTCCACTCCCAGAATTCCCCAGCCAGCATGCATTAAGAGAGATGGACTACAACACCCAGAATTCCCCAGCCAGCATGCATTAAGAGAGATGGACTACAACAGCCAGATTTCCCCAGCCAGCAATGCTTTAAGAGGGGAGGACTTCCACTCCCAGAATCCCCCAGCCAGCAATGGTTTAAGATGGGTGGACTTCCACTCCCAGAATCCCCCAGCCAGCAATGCTTTAAGATGGGTGGACTTCCACTCCCAGAATTCCCCACCCAGCAATGGTTTAAGAGGGGTGGGCTTCCACTCCCAGAATCCCCCAGCCAGTAATACTTTAAGAGGGGTGGACTTCCACTCCCAGAATCCCCCAGCCAGCATGCTTTAAGAGGGGTGGGCTTCCACTCCCAGAATCCCCCAGCCAGCTGGATTTAAGATGGATGGATTCCACTCCCAGAATTCCCTAGCCAGCTGGATTTAAGAGTGATGGACTTCCACTCCCAGAATCCCCCAGCCAGCTGGATTTAAGATGGATGGATTCCACTCCCAGAATCCCCCAGCCAGCTGGATTTAAGAGTGATGGACTTCCACTCCCAGAATTCCCTAGCCAGCCTGCTTTAAGAGGGGTGGACTTCCACTCCCAGAATCCCCCAGCCAGCATGCTTTAAGAGAGGTGGGCTTCCACTCCCAGAATCCCCCAGCCAGCTGGATTTAAGAGTGATGGACTTCCACTCCCAGAATCCCCCAGCCAGCTGGATTTAAGATGGATGGATTCCACTCCCAGAATCCCCCAGCCAGCTGGATTTAAGAGTGATGGACTTCCACTCCCAGAATCCCCCAGCCAGCCATGCTTTAAGAGTGATGGACTTCCACTCCCAGAATCCCCCAGCCAGCATGCTTTAAGAGAGGTGGGCTTCCACTCCCAGAATCCCCCAGCCAGCTGGATTTAAGAGTGATGGACTTCCACTCCCAGAATCCCCCAGCCAGCTGGATTTAAGATGGATGGATTCCACTCCCAGAATCCCCCAGCCAGCTGGATTTAAGAGTGATGGACTTCCATTCCCAGAATTCCCTAGCCAGCCTGCTTTAAGAGGGGTGGACTTCCACTCCCAGAATCCCCCAGCCAGCTGGATTTAAGATGGATGGATTTCTACTCCCAGAATCCCCCAGCCAGCAATGCTTTAAGAGGGGTGGACTTCCACTCCCAGAATCCCCCGGCCAGCAATGCTTTAAGAGGGGTGGACTTCCACTCCCAGAATCCCCCAGCCAGCAGGATTTAAGATGGATATGCTTCCACTCCCAGAATTCCCCAGCCAGTCTGCCCACAGATGAGAATTCTGGGAGTTGAAGTCTACAATCCTGGAAATGGCTGGAAGCTGCCTAAATTAATTAGTTAGTTAGTTAGGTAGATAGGTAGACAAACAGACAGACAGACAGACAGAGAGATGCTAGAGAAGACAAGATAGAGAAAGACAGAGAAAGAAATAAGACAGAGATAGCTAGCTAGCTAGCTAGATATAGATGGAACTATACACAGTATAGAGATGCCATTTTTTGTAATCATATAAAAACAGATATAGACAAACAGATAAAGAAAATGATAGATAAATAAATAAACTGATAAAGAAATAGAGAAACAAATTAACGGGTAAATCAACGGATGAAGAACTCCAAGGGTTGGGAAATCCTGTCCTAAGAGACTGGACAGTGCAAACACCCTCCTTGAAGCAGCCAACGGTGCTGCCTTGCATAACAACCAGCGCATAAAGTCAGATCCGTCGAAAGAAACGGTGCATTCAGCCCAAATGCTGCTCCTCGTGGGGCTGGGGGTTGGGGCAGGGGGCCGACCTGAACCAAAAGGGAAGCTTGGCGTTGCAGAAGAGAAGGGCATAACTGGCGTGTCAGAATCAAGAACCGGAGCAAATTCAGCACCACGGCGGAGGTGGGAAGGCTTATTTGTCGACAATCCGGAAATCCGTCAGCTGAAATGGGCTCTGACGGGTCATTGTACATCAGAGGAGCATTGGGGCAAGAAGCATCACGGAAGAAATGGAGCAAACACCGTTATTGGCACATGATGCTCGCATGCGCAGAAGCGTCATGCGCGAGCTCACAGTTCCGAACCGGTAAGTGGTACTCACTACTGAACTGTGGGGTCCTTGGTGCTCTCTGAGCTGCGTGGTTTCCTACAGATGTTTCATGACCCAACTAGAGAACATCATCAGAGCTTGAAGGAAGGGGGTGGTGGAGAGGAGGAGGAGGAGGAGGAGGAGGAGGAGGAGGAGGAGGAGGAGAAGAGGAGGAGGAGGAGGAGGGGGAGGAGGAGGAGGAGGAGAAAGAAGAGAAAGAGGAGGAGGAGGAGGAGGAGGAGGAGGAGGAGGAGGAGGAAGAGGAGAAAGAGGAGGAGGAGGAGGAAGAGGAGGAGGAGGAGGAGGAGGAGGAGGAGGAGGAAAAGGAGAAAGAGGAGGAAGAGGAGGAAGAAGAGAAAGGAGGAGGAGGAGGAGGAGGAGGAAGAGGAGAAAGAGGAGGAAGAAGAGAAAGAGGAGGAGGAGGAGGAGGCGGAACAGGAGGAGGAGGAAGAGGGGGGAGGAGGAAGAGGAGGAAAAGGAGTAGGAGGAGGGCTGTGGGGTCCTTGGTGCTCTCTGAGCTTGGTTCTTTTCTTGTAGACCTTTCATGACCCAACTAGGCAACACCATCAGTGCTAGTGTACGTGACCTCTTCCTCTTCTGCACAGGGAGAATATATCCTATGGGCTGAGCAGTTCACACCCTGTATTTTGTCAGACTGGACCGCAGGAGTCCGACGGTATCAAAATGAGAGAAATAAAAGAATCCAGGTTGAAGAGGGATGCATTTTGTAACGCCCTGGCTACCTTCCTCTTCTTATTCAGCTGCCCAGTTTGCAGATTCGGAAACACGCATGCCTAGCGTACCAAAATAATTATATTTTTTTTACAAAACCAAAGCAAAAATTGGCGTGAGCATCAGGGCTGCTCTCCTCCCCTGCCATCCTGTATTCATAACTTTCATTTTCTCTTTGGTTCTGTGCCCAGTAATCGGGCAGAGAAGCAGAGTCCAGGCAGGGTCAGGTCCTACGGCACCCTTCCTATCGCACCACGGTTGACCCAGCACCTCTGAGACCGGCAGGTTGACGTGGTTGAGAAAAATCAGAAAGATTAAAATCTCTCTTCCAGTCATACTTGAAGGGGTTGTTTTATGAGGTGCAAAAGCCAATTTCCAGATCATGTCAAAGAATAAATTCAATTTTGGACGGGATCCCTCTTGTCCAAGGCCCTTGCTGAAAGAGCCTGGTGGCGCAGCAGACTAAAGCACTGTTATTAACATCAGCTGCCTGCAATTACTGCAGGGTTCGAATCTCTCCAAGGCTCAAGGTTGACTCAGCCTTCCATCCTTTCTAAGGTGGGTAAATTGAGGACCCAGTTTGTGGGGGCAATAAGCTGACTTTGTATAAATATACAAAAGGATGAAGGCTATTGCTTAGCGCATTGTAAGCCGCCCTGAGTCTCCAGAGAAGGGGGGCATATAAATCAAACCAAAAAAAAAAGGGGGGGCCACATGGGCCCAGAGTACTAGGAGGGGAGCATTTGGCTAAGATGAGGGAAGTAGGGAACACGCCAGAGGTGGGTTTCAACAGGTTCTAACCAGTTCTGGAGAACTGGTAGTGGAAATTTTGAGTAGTTCGGAGAACCGATAGTAAAAATTCTGACTGGCCCCGCCCCCATCTATTCTCTGCCTCCCGAGTCCCAGCTGATCGGGAGGAAATGGGGATTTTGCAGTAACCTTCCCCTGGAGCGGGGTGGGAATGGAGATTTTGTAGTATCCTTCCCCTGCCACACCCACAAGCCACACCCACCAAGCCACGCCCACCAGCCACACACACCATTGGAACATGCCCTCTAACATATAGAATATAGATCGGGGTGAAATGCTACCGGTTTGCACCGGTTCGGGCGAATCGGTAGTAATAAAAGCTATTGGTTCAGGTGAACTGGTAGTGAAAAAATGCTACCAGTTTGGGCGAATCGGTATTTCCGACAATCAGTTGTGCCGCACAATTTAGATTCGCTAGAAAGCAGGATCCTACTGGGGGATTCTGGGCGTTGAAGTCCACCCATCTTCAAGCTTCCAAGGTTGAGAAACACTGGTCTAAGGTCTCCTGCCTGAGCAGAGGGTTGGACTAGAGGACCTCCAAGGCCCCTTCCAACTCTTGTTCTTCTGTTTTTGGAGCTTCCAGGAAACCGCCTGATGAGGAAGCTTGGAACAAGAGATCATTTCTTGACAGCCGAGAAGGTTCCTTCCCCAGCAAATCTTCTCTCTCCTCGATCTGGGCTCTCCCCATCTGTCAGCTCTTCTCCATCATGAGCGAAGCCCAGCTCAGCCGACGGTTTCTTCGATCGTTAATCGCTGAGAGGTTAAGTGACGGCAGCGGGCAGCTTATCAAAAATGGCTCCGGAGCAAAGGCTGCCCACCAACACGGGCAGCAAAATGAGCCATGGCTAGGAGGTGGCTGGTGGGTTTGAAGGGAGGGAGGGAGGGAGGGAGGGAGGGAGGGAGGAAGGAAGGAAGGAAGGAAGGAAGGAAGGAAGGAAGGAAGGAAGATCCCCTCCAACTCCTTCCTTCTCTAATGTCTCATAATTAGGGAGAAGGAGTGGAAAGAGGAAGAAGAAGGGAGGAGGAAGAAGAAGAGAAAGAAAGAAAGAAAGGAAGGAAGAAAGAAGGAAGAAGGAAGTGAAGGAAGAAAGAAAGAAAAAAGAAAGAAGGAAGCAAGCAAGGAAGGAAGGAAAGAAGAAAGAAGGAAAGAAGGAAGGAAAAAAGAAAGAAGGAAAGAAGGAAAAAGAAGGAAAGAAGAAAGGAAGAAGGAAGGAAGAAGGAAGAAAGAAAGAAGGAAGTGAAGGAAGAAAGAAAGAAGGAGAAAAAAGAAAGAAGGAAGCAAGGAAGGAAGGAAAAAAGAAAGAAGGAGAGAGAGAAAGAAAGAAAGAAGAAGGAAGGAAGAAGGAAGGAAGGAAAAAAAGAAAGAAGGGAGGAAGGAAAAAAGAAAGAAGGAAAGAAAGAAGGAAGGAAGGAAAAAAGAAAGAAGGAAAGAAAGAAAGAAGGAAGGAAAAACAAAGAAGAAAAAAAGAAGAAAGGAAGAAAGAAGGAAGTGAAGGAAGAAAGAAAGAAAGAAAGAGAAAAAAGAAAGAAGGAAGCAAGCAAGGAAGGAAGGAAAAAAGAAAGAAGGAAGGAAGGAAGAAGGAAGGAAAAAGAAAGAAAGAAGAAAGAAAGAAGGAAGAAAGAAAGAAAGAAGGAAGGAAGGAAGAAAAAGGAAAAAAGAAAAAGAAGGAAGGAAGAAAGAAGGGAGGGAGGAAGAAAGGAAGGAAGGAAGGAAGAAAAAGGAAAAAAAGAAGGAAAAAGAAAGAAGAAAGGAAGAAGGAAGGAAGAAAGGAAGAAAGAGAAAGACCCCCTCCAACTCCACCTGTCTATGGTCCTACCACCTTCTTCTCTCCTCCTCCCTTCTCTGACGTGTCCTAACCAGGGGATGGGCAGGATGTCCTCATCTCCTCCAGCCAGGCTGCTACCGGTAGTTGTGGCTGCTGTTAACTTTGCTGGTTGAACATCTGCCTGCACCTTCCTTCCCAAAGATAACAGATCTCCTCTCCGAGGGACCACTTGACCAGCTCTGGACTTCAGTCCCCAGGATTCCTGAAATCCAGCCAGCATTGGAAGCTGGCTAATTCATCCGTCGTAAATTGAGGACTACCCGTCTTGCCTGAAGAGAATACAAATATTCTTCTTTTTGTGATGCCAAGAGCAAAACGGGAAGAATTTTGCTTGGAGGGAGCCTTTGCGTTTCCTATTTTTAACCTGCTGGTTAGGAAGAGGTGAGAAGACTCTAAGGGCATCCATGCACGGCAGGTCAGAAAAGTCAAAATGGCCACCAGTGACCACGTGATCAAAGCTCCACCCCCTTTTTTTACATAGATGGCAAAAAAATCTTTTAAAAAGGAGGAGTTTTCATCACAACGGCAGCCGGCAACCATCTTGACTCTTTTGACCTCCCATGGGTATTTGGGCCCCAACGCCCCAGACTTCCAGGCCGTCACTAGCCTCCCACAAGGAAACAAAAAAACCAAAAACCCAGACAATGCCACACACGACAATACATTACGCTTGTTATATGCTACAGGGAAAAAAAAAATAAATTAAAGAGAAAAAAATTAAATAAGGCCCTGGGGAGATATTATCCTTTTCGACATAATGGCCAATTGGAGGGAATCAAATAGCAAAATGCAAAATTAATCTGGGGAAAGTTTATTGCCAAGCTGAATCCTTCGCAGGGAGGAGGGGATTTGGGGAGGGGGTGGCTGCCTCTGAAGCAGAACAGGACTCCAGGTTGCCCCTTGGGGAGATTAACCCCTTCCTCCGCAAAGAGCCAGGGGAAGGGAAATAGAGCCTCCATGGTCGGAGGCAGTCGGCTGCGGATGTCAGATTCTATGAAATGGTGGAGGAGAGATTGAGTCGGATTCTCAAATCTGGTCATTTTGCTGGCTGGGGGATTCTGGGAGTGGAAGTCCTCCCCTCTTAAAGCATGCCGGCTGGGGAATTCTGGGTATTGTAGTCCATCTCTCTTAACGCATGCTGGCTGGGGAATTCTGGGTATTGTAGTCCATCTCTCTTAATGCATGCTGGCTGGGGAATTCTGGGTGTTGTAGTCCATCTCTCTTAATGCATGCTGGCTGGGGAATTCTGGTTGTTGTAGTCCATCTCTCTTAATGCATGCTGGCTGGGGAATTCTGGTTGTTGTAGTCCATCTCTCTTAATGCATGCTGGATGGGGAATTCTGGGTGTTGTAGTCCATCCCTCTTAAAGCATTGCTGGCTGGGGAAATCTGGCTGTTGTAGTCCATCTCTCTTAATGCATGCTGGCTGGGGAATTCTGGGAGTGGAAGTCCTCCCCTCTTAAAGCATTGCTGGCTGGGGAAATCTGGCTGTTGTAGTCCATCTCTCTTAATGCATGCTGGATGGGGAATTCTGGGTGTTGTAGTCCATCCCTCTTAAAGCATGGCTGGCTGGGGAATTCTGGGTGTTGTAGTCCATCCCTCTTAAAGCATGGCTGGCTGGGGAATTCTGGGAGTGGAAGCCCACCCCTCTTAAAGCATGGCTGGCTGGGGAATTCTGGGAGTGGAAGTCCTCCCCTCTTAAAGCATTGCTGGCTGGGGAATTCTGGATGTTGTAGTCCATCCCTCTTAAAACATGGTGGCTGGGGAATTCTGGGAATTTAAGTCCATCCATTTTAAAGTTGCGAAGGTTGAGAAACACTGATAACAACCAGTTTTTGCGCTGAGCCAAGATCTGGCCTGATTCCTCATTTTTTACATCCTGGAGAAGGAAACCTGGTCGGTCCATTTTTAGATTAATTCCTTAATATCTTGCAGCGAGCGAAGAGAGGCCAACAGATGGCTGAAGGGATGCAGTCAGCAATTTGCAATCTCTGGCCAGAGCAGAGCAGGAAAAAATAGATCACATCATTGGCTTATTGCGTTGGGGGGTCACTTCTATCGGCCCCCCACCAGCTTCTACAGACAGATGCAAGAAGCGGGAAAGACATGAGGATACATTCCCTGGGTTATTGGTTTATTATGTATTAAGAAATTCATATAACTCATACAGGATGGACAGCTTACAGAAGTAAAACCCCAACTATAAGACCCAATAAATCCCCACTTCCTGGTGATAACCATGGGCTCTGTATCTCTGCAGGGATGATGTTCCACAGGGCGGGAGCCACCACAGAGAAGGCCCTTCTTCTTAGTCCCACCAGATGGACCTCCTTAAGGGACAAGACCCATAACTTCTTATTTCCAATCTTATCTCTGCAGGGATGATGTTCCACAGGGCGGGAGCCACCACAGAGAAGGCCCTTCTTCTTAGTCCCACCAGATGGACCTCCTTAAGGGACAAGACCCATAACTTCTTATTTCCAATCTTATCTCTGCAGGGATGATGTTCCACAGGGCGGGAGCCACCACAGAGAAGGCCCTTCTTCTTGGTCCCACCAGATGGACCTCCTTAAGGGACAAGACCCATAACTTCTTATTTCCAATCTTATCTCTGCAGGGATGATGTTCCACAGGGCGGGAGCCACCACAGAGAAGGTCCTTCTTCTTGGTCCCACCAGATGGACCTCCTTAAGGGACAAGACCCATAACTTCTTATTTCCAATCTTATCTCTGCAGGGATGATGTTCCACAGGGCGGGAGCCACCACAGAGAAGGCCCTTCTTCTTGGTCCCACCAGATGGACCTCCTTAAGGGACAAGACCCATAACTTCTTATTTCCAATCTTATCTCTGCAGGGATGATGTTCCACAGGGCGGGAGCCACCACAGAGAAGGTCCTTCTTCTTGGTCCCACCAGATGGACCTCCTTAAGGGACAAGACCCATAACTTCTTATTTCCAATCTTATCTCTGCAGGGATGATGTTCCACAGGGCGGGAGCCACCACAGAGAAGGCCCTTCTTCTTGGTCCCACCAGATGGACCTCCTTAAGGGACAAGACCCATAACTTCTTATTTCCAATCTTATCTCTGCAGGGATGATGTTCCACAGGGCGGGAGCCACCACAGAGAAGGTCCTTCTTCTTGGTCCCACCAGATGGACCTCCTTAAGGGACAAGACCCATAACTTCTTATTTCCAATCTTATCTCTGCAGGGATGATGTTCCACAGGGCGGGAGCCACCACAGAGAAGGCCCTTCTTCTTGGTCCCACCAGATGGACCTCCTTAAGGGACAAGACCCATAACTTCTTATTTCCAATCTTATCTCTGCAGGGATGATGTTCCACAGGGCGGGAGCCACCACAGAGAAGGCCCTTCTTCTTGGTCCCACCAGATGGACCTCCTTAAGGGACAAGACCCATAACTTCTTATTTCCAATCTTATCTCTGCAGGGATGATGTTCCACAGGGCGGGAGCCACCACAGAGAAGGTCCTTCTTCTTGGTCCCACCAGATGGACCTCCTTAAGGGACAAGACCCATAACTTCTTATTTCCAATCTTATCTCTGCAGGGATGATGTTCCACAGGGCGGGAGCCACCACAGAGAAGGCTCTTCTTCTTGGTCCCACCAGACGGACCTCCTTAAGGGAGGGGACTTGTAACATCCCCTGCCTCCCTGCTCTAGTGGGTCAAGCTGATGTAACTGGGAAGAGAAGGTCCTTCAATTCACCTGGCCCCAGGCCATGGAGGGCTTGTTGTCCATGTCTGTGAAGTAGAGAGGTTGTCTTTGACCCAAGGAGCAGATCTCCCTTAATTCCGTGGCTACGGTCCCCATCTCTGTGCATTTCTGAGTTGAGGGGGAAGGCCTCCATGATTCCTCCAAGTTCTTCCCTGAAGTGGGCTGGGGATTCCTGCAGAGCCCATTTTAGTGTGTTGATATGGAGCCAGTGATCTTCATTGCCCTCTTCTTTCGCCTTCCACAAAAGCTCTTCTTGAGGTCCTCGTTTCCGGCCATCGAAGGGTTAACTGAGGCTGCAGATGTTCCTCTCTGCAACTGAATCCAATTTTGGCTTCTCCTGGTCTAGCGTGTCTCATGAAATATTCTGCAGGGCGATAAATAAATGAAAGTGACTGGTGCACTCCTTCCCCAAGTCTGGAACATGAAGCTCTACCTAGCTCCTTGCTGGGGGTTCCTTGCTCTGCTGGTCATCGCACAAGGTCTTCAGTAGACAGATGAGGGGAGGGGAGGGGAGCGGAGGAGAGAGGAGGGGAGGGGAGGGCAAGGGGGAGGAGGAGAGAGATGGAGGAGAGGGGAAGGGAGTGGAGGAGAGAAGAGGAAAGGAGGGAAGGGGAGGGGAGGGGGAGGGAAGGAGGAGAGGGGGAGGGGGAAAGGAGAGGGGAGAGGACAAGAGGGGAGGGAAGAGGAGGGGAGGAGGAGAGGGGAGGGAAAGCCTGAGGAGGAGGGGAGGGGTGGGGAGGGGAGGGGAGGAGAGGAAAGGTGGGAAGGGAAGAGGAGAGGAGAGGAGGGGGAGGGGGAGGGGAGAAGGAGAGGGGAAAGGGAGAGGGGAGAGGACAAGAGGGGAGGGAAGAGGAGGGGAGGAGGAGAGGGGAGGGGAAGTCTGAGGAGGAGAGGAGGGGAGGAGGAGAGGGGAGGCCTGAGGAGGAGAGGAGGGCAGGGGAGGGGAGGGGAGGAGAGGAGAGGAGAGGAAAGGAGGGAAGGGGAGAGGAGAGGAGGGGGAGGGGAGAAGGAGAGGGGAGAGGACAAGAGGGGAGGGAAGAGGAGGAGAGGGGAGGGGAGGCCTGAGGAGGAGAGGAGGGGTGGGGAGGGGAGGAGAGGAGAGGAGAGGAGGGGGAGGGGAGAAGGAGAGGGGAGAGGACAAGAAGGGAGGGAAGAGGAGGGGGAGGAGGGGGGAGGGGAGGAGAGGCCCAAGGAGAGGAGAGGAGCGCAGGGCAGGGCAGGGCAGGGGAGGAGAAAGGAGGGGAGGGGAAGGGAGGTAAGGAGGGAGCTCCCTAGGGAGCTCCAAAGCCAGCTGGGTGACTTTGGGCCACTCACTCTCTCTCAATCCAACCTACCTCACAGGGTTGTTGTTGTGAGGCAAACAGGACGAGGAAGCTGTGTTGGGTGTGTTCACCACCTGGAGTTATTTATCAAGGCAATAAAGGAGAGATTCAAGTCAATGAATGAATCCGAGCAGGTGGCCAAGCGCCAAAATCCCCTCCGGTGACCGTGGGAGGAGCCTGGGCAGCCATCGGAACTTCAAAACCAGGTTGTAAGGGGAGGTCCGTCATATCTTCGAACAGTCACTAAGCAACCGGTCATAAGTCAAGGACTACTGCATGTTGCTACCTGGACCATCCAAAGCCTGAATATAACCCAATCCAGTAAAAATAATAGTAGACTTACAACAGTTCGTTTAGTGACCGTTTGAAGTTACAACGACACTGAAAAAAGTGACTTAGGACCGTTTTTCACACTTACAACCATTGCAGCATAATCACGTGATCGAAATTCAGGCGCTTGGCAGCTGTCTCCTATTTACGACGGTCACAGTGTCCCGGCATCACGTGGCTCCCCTTTTGTGACCTCCCAACAAGCCAAGTCCACGGGGAAGCTTCACAACCCTGTTGCTAACTTCACAAACGGCAGTGATTCGCTTAAGCACTGCCGCGAGAAAGGTCGTAAAGTGAGGCAAAACACCCCATGAACCAGTGTCTAGCTTAGCGACGTAAATTTCAGCCTCCGTTGTGGTCGTAAGTTGAGGAGTGCTTGTAATGGACTCGCCTTTCCCGTCACCCACTGGGTGTTCGCCACGGATCTCGGGTGCGCCCACTGCTTGGTTGTCCGTCTGATCCGTCTGTCAATCTTCGTCACGTGAAAGTCGGGTTGCTAAAATCTCGATCGTGACCTTAATAGCAGTGGAGATGAGGGAATTGAGGTGGTGGGGGAGAGGAATATAAATTGATCTTTTCCCGTTTCTTGGCGGCTTCTGCTGCATATCTACCTCCAAACTGTGTATTTGTATATTTGTGTGTGTGTATTTATATCTATATCTATATCACTATCTCTCTCTCTCTCTCTTTCTCTCTCTATTGCTATCTATCTATCTATCTATCTATCTCTATCTTTATCTATCTCTATCGCTATCTATCTATCTATATCTATATCTATCTCTATCTATCAATCTAATCTCTATCTATCTATCTAATTATCTCTATCTATCTATCTCTATCTAATTATCTATCTACCTATCTATCTCTATCTATCTCTATCTAATTATCTATCTCTATCTAATTATCTATCTCTATCTATCTATCTATCTATCTATCTATCTATCTATCTATCTATCTATTAACTCTCTCTATATCTATCTATTTATCTACCTATCTCTATCTATCTATATCTATCTCTAACTTTATCTATCTCTATCGCTATCTATCTATCTATATCTATATCTATCTATCGCTATCTATCAATCTAATCTCTATCTATCTATCTATCTATCTATCTAATTATCTATCTAATTATCTCTATCTATCTCTATCTATCTCTATCTATCTCTAATTATCTATCTCTATCTAATTATCTATCTATCTCTATCTATCTATTAACTCTCTCTATATCTATCTATTTATCTATCTATCTATCTATCTATCTATCTATCTATCTATCTATCTATCTATCTATCTATCTATTTCTATCTATCTATCTCCCTCCCTCTCCCTCTCTCTCTCTCAGCAATTTTTAAAAAGGCCAATTTAACTCAGTTTTGCACCCAGTTTGGGTTCCCACATTACAAAAAATGTTAAGTCTTTGGAAAAAGTGCAAAGAGCAACTAAGATGATTAAAGGCCTGGAGGCTAAAAACATATCAAGAACGGTTTCAGGATTTGAGTTCGGCCAGTCTAGGGAAAAGAAGGACTGGGGTGGCATGATAGCAGTGTTCCAATATCTCAGGGGCTGCCCCAAAGAAGAGTTGGGGGTCAATTTATTCTCCACAGCACCTGAAGGCAGGACAAGAAGCAACGGATGGAAACTAATCAAGGAGAGAAGCAACCTGGCACTAAGGAGGAATTTCCTAACAGTGGAACAGCTGGCCACTAGAAGTTGTGGGTGCTCCATCACTGGAGGATTTTAAGAAGACACTGGACAGGCACTCCTCTTCCTCCTCTTCCTCCTCCTCTTCTTCTTCCTCCTCCTCCTCTTCTTCTTCCTCCTCCTCCTCCTCCTCTTCCTCCTCCTCCTCTTCCTCTTCTTCTCCTCCTCCTCCTCCTCCTCTTCTTCCTCCTCCTCCTCCTCCTCCTCTTGCTCTTCCTCCTCCTCCTCCTCTTCTTCTTTTTCTTCCTCCTCCTCTTCCTCTTCTTCCTCCTCCTCTTCCTCTTCTTCCTCCTCCTTCTCCTTCTCTTCCTCCTCCTCCTCCTCCTCCTCCTCCTCTTCCTCTTCTTCTTCCTCCTCCTCCTCCTCCTCCTCCTCCTCCTCCTCCTCCTCCTCCTCCTCCTCCTCCTCAACAGAGTGCCCCATTTTAAGACCTAGCTTGCCAGACTTGTTAGGTTGTTAAATGAAACCACCTCAGTTTGTTAAGCTAGTAACCCGGTTGTTAAGCGAATCTGTCTTCCCCATTGACTTTGCTTCTCAGGAAGGTCGCAAAAGGGGATCCGAGGACCCTCAGGACATGGCGGCCGTCATAAATATGAATCGGTTTCACAAACACCTGAAATTTGGCCACGTGACCACGGGGGGGGGGGGGGAAGGATGCTGCAACGGTCGTAAGTGTGAAAAACGGTCCTAAGTCACCTTTTCCGTGCCGTTGTAACTTCAAACCGTCGCTAAATTGCTTTTACAATGTGCTATTGCTTAGCACATTGTAAGCCGCCCTGAGTCTCCAGAGAAGGGCGGCATATAAATCAAATTTTTTTTAAAAAAATAATGTTTGTAAGTTGGAGGCTACCTGTACATCAGCGGGGAAATTACTCCAAACGTAGGAAGGCATTTCAAACCCCTGTCAGAAAGTTGAAAAACACAAGGTGACATTTCATCCGGCAGAGAGTGAGTGGGGCTCGGGAGAAAGCTAAGAAATTATGGATTCAAATGCCTACGGTGAACGGCAAAGGGTTTTCAAGATAAATATTGTGGAGAAAGCAGAAACTTTTAAAATTGGACGGCTGGATAATGAATTAGAAAAGATTTGTGGTGGGCAGATTTTATATATTCGGGTGATTGCAGCCAACCTGCGTAAGGAGACTCGACGAAATAAGAATAATGAAATTCCCACGCTGGAGGAAGGGATGGTGATAGCGTGAGCGTCTTGCTGAGATTGCAAAGCTGAGCTATTTGGCCAGAGGAGGAGGAAAAAAACAACAACACAAACACACATACACAATCACATACAGGCACAAGAACTTTGCAAAAAGATTGGAAACCTTACATGGACTTTGAGATGAAAGGTGGGTGGTGGGTGGGGGGAAATGACAGGATGATTTATGAGTCGGAGGATTTTTTTAAAAAAAACCCGATGTGGATTAATGTGGGCTGGCTTGATCCCATCCCTTCGGTTTTAATTTGTAATTGGTTTTAATCCGGGTTGTTTTAAATAGATAGCCAAAATTATTTAATGTTTTATTTAAGTTGCTTTTAAATTTTATATGTTATGTTTTACCATGGCTGTTCACCGCACCTGAGTCCTGTTGGAGAAGGGCGGTATACAAATTAGGAGGAGCCTTGGTAGTACAGTGGTTTAAAGCACCCTGTTATTAACACCAGCTGCCTGCAATTACTGCAGGTTCGAATCTCGCCAGGCTTAAGGTTGACTCAGCCTTCCATCCTTTCTAAGGTAGGTAAATTGAGGACCCAGTTTGTGGGGGCAATAAGCTGACTTTGTATAAATATACAAAAGGATGAAGGCTATTGCTGAGCACATTGTAAGAGCCTTGGTAGTACAGGGGTTTAAGGCACCCTGTTATTAAGCTGGTTATTAAGACCAGCTGCCTGCAATTACTGCTGGTTCGAATCTCGCCAGGCTCAAGGTTGACTCAGCCTTCCATCCTTTCTAAGGTAGGTAAATTGAGGACCCAGTTTGTGGGGGCAATAAGCTGACTTTGTATAAATATACAAAAGTATGAAGGCTATTGCTTAGCGCATTGTAAGCCGCCCTGAGTCTCCGGAGAAGGGCGGCATATAAATCAAATTATAAATAAATAAATAAATAAATAAATAAATAAATAAATAAATAAATAAATAAATAAATAAATGAGGAGGGGGTAGTAGAGGGATTTGCATAACATCTAGGGCAGAAGGGGATTATAAGATTGACACAATCTGTTGGAGAGGAAGGTTAGATTTCATAAATCACCGAGATCAGAGAGCACCAAGGATTCCACAGTTGTTGTCCTCCTCCTCCTCCTCTCCACACATTCCTCTCGCTTCTAGCACTGATGATGTTACCTGGTTGGGCAGTGGTGGGTTCCATTTTTTTTTACTACCGGTTCTGTGGGTGTGGCTTGGTGGGCGTGGCTTGGTGGGCGTGGCAGGGGAAGGATACTGTAAAATCTCCATTCCCGCCCCAAATCCAGGGGAAGGATACTGTAAAATCCCCATTTCCTCCTGTTCAGCTGGGACTCGGGAGGCAGAGAAGAGATGGCGGTGGGGCAATTTTTACTACCGGTTCTCCGAACTACTCAAAATTTCCGCTACCGGTTCTTCAGAAGTGGTCAGAACCTGCTGAAACCCAGCTCTGGAGTTGGGACATGAAATGTCTGTAAGAAAACAACAAAGCTAAGAACACCAAGGAGCCCCCAGCTGTCCTCCTCTTATTTTTCCTCCTCCTCCTCTTCTCCTTCTTTTCCTTCTTCTTCTTCTTCTCCTCCTCCTCCTCTTTTTCTCCTTCTCCTTCTCCTTCTTCTCCTCCTCCTCTTCTCCTTCTTCTTCTTCTCCTCCTCCTCCTCTTCTCCTCCTCTTCTTCCTCTCCTTCTCCCTCTTCTCCTCCTCCTCCTCTTCTCCTCCTCTTCTTCTTCTCCTTCTCCTCCTCTTCTCCTCCTCCTCCTCTTCTTCTCCTCCTCCCCCCTTCTAGCACTGATGATACCTAATTTGGTAATAAAATGTCTGCAAGAAAACCAAGCTCAGAGAGCCCCAAGGACCCCACAGTTGTCCTCCTCTCCTCTTAGCAAACCCCATCCCTTCTAGCACTGATGATGTTCCCTAGTTGGGTCATGTAACGTCTGCAAGGAAACCACCAGGCTCACCAACCAGAGTGATCCCTTATTATTTTTTCTTCTCCTACACCTTTTTCTTTTTCTTTCTCTTCTTTAGGTTTACACTTTTTACTGTATACCACATGCCAAGGGAGGGGCTGTGCATGCACGCAGGCCTGCCGAGAGGATTAGGGCCCCCGCGCTCCTTGCCAAAGGCTTCGTGGCAGGCAGGGGCCTGAGAAGGAGGAAGGGGGGCCGGAGCCCCCAGTCAGAGGCACCCCCGCTCAGCCGCCACGCAGAGAAGATCCCGGGGAGGAGAGGAAGGCAGGGAGGAGGCCAGCGGGCTTGGGACTCGCTCCCCCCTCCCGCCCCCCCTCCCCACGTCAGAGCTGAACATTAGGAAATTGCCGCTCTGTCTGGCTTCTCGGAGTGCTATAAAAATACCGTGTCCACATGCCACCATTCAGGCAATTTCGAAATTGCTGTGTATCTGCTGTGTTTATTATAATCTTTATTATAGCCTTCCTGTACACACAGAGATTATTTATATATATATATATATATATATATATATATATATATATATATATATATATATATATATATATATATATATATATATATATATATATATATAAAATCACACAGAGATGCACACACACACACACACACACACAAATGTAGGTGTATCATCTTTCTTCCAGCCTCCATGCCCTCCCTCCCTCTCCTTTTCTCCTTTCCTTCCTTCCCTCCTTTTCTCCCTCCTCCCTCCCTCCCTGCCTCCCTCCTTCCAGACATCCTTCCTTCCTCCTTCCCTTCCTCCCTCCCTCCCTCCCTCCCTCCCTCTCTTCCTCTCTGCCTCCCTCCCTTTGGATGTTCCTTCCTTCTTCCTACCTCCTTCCCTCCCTCCCTCCCTCCCTTCTTCCCTCCCTCCCTCCCTTCCTTCCTTCTTCCTTCCTTCCTCCATGCCCTCCCTCTCCTTTTCTCCTTTCCTTCCTTCCCTCCTTTTCTCCCTCTCCTCCCTCCCTCCCTCCCTTCCTCTGTCTCCCTCCTTCCAAACATCCTTCCTTCCTCCTTCCCTTCCTCCCTCCTTCAACTTTCCTTCCTTCCCTCCCTCCCTCCCTTCCTCTCTGCCTCCTTCCTTTCAGATGTTCCTTCCTTCTTCCTCCCTCCTTCCCTCCCTCCCTCCCTCCCTTCTTCCCTTCCTTCCTTCCTCCATGCCCTCCCTCTCCTTTTCTCCTTTCTTCCCTCCTTTTCTCCCTCTCCTCCCTCCCTCCTTCCCTTCCCTCCCTCCCTTCCTTCCTCTCTCTCTGCCTCCCTCCTTCCAGACATCCTTCCTTCCTCCTTCCCTCCCTCCTTCTCCTCCCTCCCTTCCTCTCTGCCTCCCTCCTTCCAGATGTTCCTTCCTTCCTTCTTCCCTCCCTCTCCTCCCTCTCCCTGCCTTCCTTCCTTCCCATTATAGAATCATAGCGAAGGTCCCAGACTAAAATTGAGAGGCTCACTTTGTGGTCTCTCTTCAGCCACGAAGGCCCCCAGGCCAACTCTGGTCCAGAACCTCCTTCCTTGCCCCAGAGCCAGGATGGGGGTGAGTGCTGGAGCTGCTGGATATTCAAGAATCAAGACCCCCCCTCCAGTCACAGAGTGTCCCTGCATCTGTTGGGGCCAATCCTTCCATCTCGCCCCTGAAGACTTTTGGCCCATAACCTTGAATGGAGAGCCTTCATCCTGCATTGACTGAGCTAACCTCCTCCTCTTCCTCATCCCAAAACCAGCTCCAAGGTGGTTTTGCAAATTGACTAAGTAAGAACCCCCAAAGCAATGTTTCTCAACCTTGGAAGCTTGAAGATGGGTGGACTTCAACTCCCAGAATCCCCCAGCCAGCAGCGCTGGCTGGGGGATTCTGGGAGTTGAAGTCCACCCATCTTCAAGCTTCCAAGGTTGAGAAACACTGCCCCAAAGGATTAATTGCAAAGAGCAGGAGGCGGGGGGGGGGGGTGTCCTGCTGGGGGTCTCCAGAAGCCAAAAAGCCAGAAGCAACCATACAATCCCAGCTACTCTTTTTTTAACCCTCCCTTTCCCCTCGCAGACCCCTCCAGGGGGAAAAAAAAATCTCTTTCCATTTCAATCCAAATTCATAACAAGGGGGGGGGGAGGAAGGGTAGCTGAGCGGCCCTGGACAAATGCCCCCCCCCCCTTCTTTTCCTGCTGCAAATCCTCATCATTCAGCCCTTTTTTTTTTTTCCAGGGGGTCTTTAAAAAACGAGCAAGGAGCAAATTAGCTCCATTAAAACAAATAGCAAGCAAAGGAGACCCATTAAGTCGCACATATTTAGTTCGCTCAGATTTTTCTCCCTTCGAATGGAAATCTGAGGAGGCTTAATTTTGGAAGCCGGTGCAAAACGTAACTAAAAAGAAAAACAAAAAACCCTTTGATAATTAATTTTGAGCGTGGTTTCATTATCCGTATTTCCTAAGAAATAAAGCTTATGAAAGGCAGCGACCTCAAAGAGCCAAAGCAGCTTATTAAACATCTCGGCTTTCCCAGTCCGGAGACTGCCAGAGAGGCTGGACTTCAGATCCCATAAGCCACAGCTGGGAGACAGGGGCATTCGGGAGAAGAGTCAATACTGCCTGTAATTCAACATTGAAATTGACTGGCAGAATATGAAGGATTGCTTTCCGGTTTGGCTGGCTAGTTTGCATGAACAGAGGGATACAATCAAGATCAAGGGAGGTACTAATACCCAGGGGTGAAATCCAGCAGGTTCTGGCGAACTGGTAGCGGAAATTTTGAGCAGTTCGGAGAACCGGCAAATACCACTTCTGGCTGGCCCCGTCCGCCCCCATCTATTCCCAGCTGATGGGGGGAAATGGAGATTTTGCAGTAACCTTCCCCCAGGAGTGGGGAGGGAATGGGGATTTTGCATTATCCTTCCCCCAGGAGTGGGGAGGGAATGGGGATTTTGCATTATCCTTCCCCTGGAATGGGGTGGGAATGGAGATTTTGCAATATCCTTCCCCTGGAATGGAGTGGGAATGGAGATTTTGCAATATCCTTCCCCCAGGAGTGGGGAGGGAATGGGGATTTTGCAATATCCTTCCCCCAGGAGTGGGGAGGGAATGGGGATTTTGCATTATCCTTCCCCTGGAATGGGGTGGGAATGGAGATTTTGCAATATCCTTCCCCTGGAATGGAGTGGGAATGGAGATTTTGCAATATCCTTCCCCCAGGAGTGGGGAGGGAATGGGGATTTTGCATTATCCTTCCCCCAGGAGTGGGGAGGGAATGGGGATTTTGCATTATCCTTCCCCTGGAATGGGGTGGGAATGGAGATTTTGCAATATCCTTCCCCTGGAATGGAGTGGG
Source organism: Pantherophis guttatus (assembly GCF_059756535.1). Taxonomy (NCBI): domain Eukaryota; kingdom Metazoa; phylum Chordata; class Lepidosauria; order Squamata; family Colubridae; genus Pantherophis; species Pantherophis guttatus. The sequence goes on from NC_142063.1 coordinate 347,951,433, forward strand.
AATGGAGATTTTGCAATATCCTTCCCCCAGGAGTGGAGAGGGAATGGGGATTTTGCAATATCCTTCCCCTGGAATGGGGTGGGAATGGAGATTTTGCAATATTCTTCCCCTGCCACGCCCACCAAGCCACACCATGCCCACACAGCCACGCCCACAGAACTGGTAGTAAAAAAATTTGGATTTCACCACTGCTAATACCATTCTATAAAGCCTTAGTAAGGCCACACCTAGAGTCCTGCATCCAGTTTTGGTTACCACACTATAAAAAGATGTTGAGACTCTAGAAAGAGTGCAGAGAAGAGCAACCAGGATGATGAGGGGACTGGAGGCTCTAAAACACACGATGAACGGTTGCAGGAACTTGTTCTCACCTAGGATTCCTTGATCTCCCTTGAAACGCTGCCCGGGACTTAATTGCTAATTAGTTTTGCAAGGCCACACGGAGCACAGAGTCAAAACGGAGCTTCAGAATTTAAACCAACCAAAACGAACAAAGTTGCTTCCTGCAAAGGCTCACGTGCCTTTGCTCCTCCTTTATGTCTTATGGGAGGGGCCAATCATCTCCAAGCCTTACTCCCAAGTCGCCCTTTTTTTAAAAAAAAAATTTTTTTCTTGCCTTCCGGCAGCTCTACGCATGCGCACACTGGGAACAGGCTCACACTGTTCTTCTGCCTCGCTGATGTCAGATTCCGGAGGCTCCGGAGGCAGCACATTACTCCCAGATGGCCCTGGACTCCTCTCTGCCTCTGACGCAGCCCTCCCCAGACTCCAGGACTGGCCCATGTTGCTCCACAGCCTCCTCACTGTCTGACTCCGCTGCCAGCTCTGCAGGCTGCCAGCCAGAGATGGGTTCTACTTACCTTTGCTACCAGTTCACAATGGGCCCACAAGCGCGCTCTTCTGCGCAAGCGCAGAAGCATTTTGATGATGTCAGGGTTGGTGAGCAGAGCCTCCCGCTGGTTTTACTACCAGTTCTATAGAACCGGTGCGAACCAGGGGCAACCCACCATTGCTGCCGGCGGACCACAGCAGAACTGGGCATGGCCAGTCTAGTGAAGAGAAGGACCAGGGGAGACAGGAGAGCATCTTCCAGTATTTGAGGGGCTGCCCCAGAGAGGAGGAAGAGGGTCAAGCTATTTTCCAGGGCAACTAAAGGCCAGACAAGGAACAATGGATGGAAACTGACCAAGGAGAGATTCAACCTGGAAATAAGGAGGAATTTTCTGACAGTGAGAAACAATCAACCCATGGAACAGAAGTTGCCTTCAGAAGTTGTGGGAGCTTCATCCCTGGAGGCTTTCAAGAAGAGACTGGAGTGCCGTCGGTCAGAAATGGTGTAGGGTCTCCTGCTTGGGCGGGGGGTGGGGTTGGTCTAGATTAGGGGTCTGCAACCTTAAACACTCCAAGAGCCATTTGGACCCATTTCCCACAGAAAAGAAAACACCGGGAGCCACAAAACCCTTCCTGTGCCTGACTGTTTCCTGAGCGGCCACAAACTCTGTTAATCTGTTAAATGAAGAGTTGTTTCAATTCAATTCTTTCTTCAAGGGTTGGCTGTGGACACCAAAGGCTATTTGGTGGCGACCAAAACTTCCAGGTGATACCCATGGTCATCGGGGCACTTTTTCTATTTCTATTTCGAATTTATATACCGCACCTTCTCCCGAGGGACTCAGGGCGGTGTACAGCCAGATAAAAAACATACAATACAAACATTAAAAACGATTAAAAAGATATATATTAATTTGGCCCCAATTTAAATTAACAAACCAATTAAAAATATTTAAAAAATATATTAAGCCAGCCAGGCTTGCTGAAAAAAGAAGGTTTTAAGGGCACGGCGGAAGGCACCGAGGTCTTGGATTCTCCTTATCTCTGGGGGCAGCTGGTTCCAGAGGGAAGGTGCCCCCACAGAGAAGGCCCTCCCACTGGGGGCCGCCAGCCTACATTGTTTGGTACCATGGTACTTGGTACCATGTCCAAGAATTTTGCAAAATATATCAACAAATTGCAGCTTCCTGCAATGACACCAGTGGAACTGCAAAAAATTGCGCTACTTGGAACATCGTACATCTTAAGAAGGTACTTGGTTGATACCCAGGACGCTGGCAGCAACCCGTATCAACCATTAGCACCAGTCAATGGTATTTGTGATGCATTTTTGAATGCTCAGTTGACTTGAGTTTCATGTTTAATGCAGAGGTGGGTTTCAGCAGGTTCTGACCAGTTCTGGAGAACCGGTAGTAAAAATTCTGACTGGCTCCACCCCCATCTATTCTCTGCCTCCCGAGTCCCAGCTGATCGGGAGGAAATGGGGATTTTGCAGTAACCTTCACCTGGATTGGGGAGGGAATGGAGATTTTACAGTATCCTTCCCCTGGATTGGAGAGGGAATGGAGATTTTACAGTATCCTTCCCATGCCATGCCCACCAAGCCATGCCACGCTCACCAAGCCACACCCACAGAACCGGTAGTAAAATTTTTTTGAAAGGCACCATTATTTTATTATTAATAAAATAATAATAATAATTATTATTATTAATAATAAAGAAAAAAGTATGGTTCATTGACATTGCAATACCTGGTGATGCATGGATTGAAGATAAGCAGCAAGAAAAAATCACAAAGTACCGGGACTTGCAAATTGAAGTTGAGCGACTGTGGAAAAAGAAATCGTGTGTTGTCCCGATTGTAATTGGAGCCCTTGGAGCAATACCCAAAGGGCTACCCCGCTATTTAGAAATTCTAAATTTGCCGGACTCGAACATTTTGACTCTACAAAAAACCACCTTACTCGGAACAGCTTACATCCTCCGACGATACCTTAACAGTTCCTAGGTCCTTGGTTAGGACTTGAGCTGCTGAGCTATTAACCAGCCTCAAAGGCTGTGAATCTCACTAAAGATTAAATAATAATAATAATAATAATAATTAATAATAATAATAATAATAATAATAATAATAATAATAATAATAATAATAATAATATTAATAATGGTAATATTATTTGCTTGCACATATTAACTATCTTTCAACTTCCACCTTCTATGGGAAGTGTTGATATCGGAGTAAAGTCTGATTTGTTCCACCATATTGTCAGTCCTTGATTCCAGTTTCTACGGCAGAGTGAGATATCAGAGAACAGCTGTCATAAACACAAATAAAATAACACACCGGGGATGTGCCAATAAACTGAGAGCAGCAAACCTGACATTTTCCCAGCCTGTAATGCATCCGCGGTGGAAGACAGACAGATCAATATTTCACACCCAGACTCTGGGAAATGTGCACCCCCATTAAGCAGATGCGGTCAGAGACTGGGAAATGGGAAACTGGTTTTCTTCTATCGCTTGGATTGGACTGCTGGTATTCTGCATGTGTGAATGGGTACTGCAAGGGTGTATTCACCTGTGTTGAATGGATAACCTCCCCAAAAGAAAGATTTAGATTAGATTAGATAACAGAGTTGGGAGGGACCTTGGAGGTCATCTAGTCCAACCCCTCCGTCCAAGCAGGAGACCCTACCCCATTTCTGACAGATTGCACTCCAGTCTGTTCTTGGAAGCCTCCAGGGATGAAGCTCCCACAACTTCCGAAGGCAACTTCTGTTCCATGGGTTGATGGTTCTCACTGTCTGGAAATTTCTCCTTATTTCCAGGTTGAATCTCTCCTTGTTCAGTTTCCATCCATTATTCCTTGTCTGGCCTTCGGGTGCTTTGGAAAATAGCTTGACCCCCTTCCTCCTCTCTGGGGCAGCCCCTCAAATACTGGAAGATGCTCTCCTGTCTCCCCTGGTCCTTCTCTTCACTGGACTGGCCAGGCCCAGTTCCTGCAACCGTTCATCCTATGTTTTTACAAGGGTGTTTTCAATGGATAAACCGACCGAAAAGAAAGATTTAGCAGTGTTTTTCTCAAACATGGAAACATTAAGTCCATTAAGTGGACTTCAACTCCCAGAATTCCCCCAGCCAGCAAAGAATTCTGGGAGTTGAAGTCCACGGGTCTTAAAGTCCTACAGAAACAATTAATTAAGCTGTATTCTAAATTACATCTGAATTCACAAAGGTCAATTTATGACTCCAGTTCTAGAGAGCTGGGTTGGGTTTTTTTTTTTTTTTTTTGATATTTTTGATATTTTTGATATTCCAGGAAGGAGCACCTGGGGTAGAACATGGCTTGTAGCAGACCAGGATTGGAAGTTTATTCCACAGACGCAAAAAGGGAAGAGTTGTGAGCCCAGGGGAATTCAATCTTGCTACCCCGCCAAGCACACCCAGGGATCGCCGGGTGGTCTCCTTTCCAGGAGATGCTGGAGCAGAGGGGAAGGGGCTGGGCCATAAACCTCATTTCTTCTGAGGTAAGTTTTGATGTTTGGCTTGAGGGTCTCCTGAAGCCTTCCTTGCGGGCAGAAAGAAAGATCCAGAGGGATCAATACAGCCCAGGATCTAGTACAGGTAGTCCTCGACTTATGACCACAACCGAGCCCCACATTTCTGTTGCTAAGTGAGGATTAGCCGGTCTTGAGTGAATTTTGCAACAATTGTGACCTTTCTCCTGTTACTAAGTGGATCACTGCAGCTGAGCAACACCGTCATTAAGCGAATCCGGCTTTCCCTGTGACTTTGTTCGTCAGAAGGTCGCCCAAGGGGGTGATTGCGTGGCCCTGGGACACTGCGACCCGTTGTAAATCTGAATCCGTTGCGGGGCATTTGAATTTGGATCCAGTGTGATTCACGGTCATATAAGTCCCTTATTTTAATGACCTTGTAATTTCGAACGGTCCCTAAATGAAGTGTTGTAAGTCGAGGACTGTGTGTCGATCTCCCCGCACGGCTAAGAGCTCCATGAAAATGCAGCATCGTAGGAAAGCATCCATCAGGCTGCCACATGCTGTGTGTGTGTCTGTGTGTTGAAGCAACCTTCTCTCTCTCTTTTTCCCCCCTTCCCCTCTTTCTGCTTTTGAAGATCAAGGCAACGGCAAACAGCCCCTCCTGGCAAAGGAATCGGAGGAAAATCAACACAGATTTGAGGCGGCCTTGTTCATCCTTCGGAAAAACTCCAGCGCAAACAAGAAACGCCGATGCTTGTTGGTTTTAGAGGAGCTGAAAGAAACTCCCAGGGATAAAAGAGCCGGCAGTCTCCGGGTCTGGAGGATTGGCAGAACAGGGTTGCAATCAATCAATCAGAATAGAGCTGGAAGGGACCTTGGAGGTCTTCTAGTCCAACCCCCTTCTTCAAGCAGGAAAGCCCTAGACCATTTCAGACAAATGGCTGTCCAATCTCTTCTTGGAAGCCTCCAGGGATGGAGCACCCGCAACTTCTGGTGGCAAGCTGTTCCACTGGTTAATTGTTCGCACCAATAAGAAATCCCTTCCAGCCCTACGATTCTATGATTCAAGAAGGAAGGAAAGAAGGGAGGGAGGGGGAGGAAGGAAGGAAAGAAGGAAGGAAGGAAGGAAGGAAGGAAGGAAGAAAGGAAGGAAGGAAAGGCAACAGATGGAAACTAACCAAGGAGAAAAGCAACCTGGAATTAAGGAGAAACTTCCTAAAAGTGAGGACAATTAACTGGTGGAACCACTTGCCACCAGAAATCATGGGCGCTTCATCACTGGAGGTTTTTAAGAAGAGATTAGGCAGTCACTTATCTGAAATGGTATAAGTTCTCCTGCTTGAGCAGGGGGCTGGATTAGGGGAGGGAGGAAGGGAGGAAGGAAGGTCTGGATGGAAGGAAGGAAGGAAGGAAGAAAGGAAGAAAGGAAGAAAGAAAGAAAAAAGAAAGAAAGGAGGGAGGGAGGGAGGGAAGGAAGAAAGAAAAGAAGGGAGGAAAGGAAGGAAGGAAGAAAGAAGAAGGGAGGGAGGGAGGGAAGGAGGGAGGGAGGAAGGAAGAAAAAAGAAAGAAAGAAAGAAAAGAAAGGAGGGAAGGAAGGAAGGAAGGAAGAAAGAAAGAAAAGAAGGGAGGGAAGGAAGGAAGGAAGAAAGAAAGAAAAAAGAAAGAAAGGAGGGAGGGAGGGAAGGAAGGAAGGAAGAAAGAAAGAAAAGAAAGGAGGGAAGAAAGGAAGGAAGGAAGAAAGAAAGAAAAGAAGGGAGGGAAGGAAGGAAGAAAGAAAGAAAAAAGAAAGAAAGGAGGGAGGGAGGGAGGGAAGGAAGGAAGAAAGAAAGAAAAGAAGGGAGGGAAGGAAGGAAGAAAGAAAGAAAGAAAAAAAGAAAGAAAGGAGGGAGGGAAGGAAGGAAGAAAGAAAGAAAAAAGAAAGAAAGAAAGGAGGAAGGAAGGAAAGAAAGAAGGGCAAGGGATGGAAACTAATCGAGGAGAGATGCAATCTAAGACCTAAGGAGAAATGTCCTGACGCTGAGAACAATTAACCAGAGGAACAGAGAAGTTGCCTTCAGAAGTTGTGGGAGCTTCATCCCTGGAGGTTTTTAAGGCGAGATTGGAGAACCCTTTGTCTGAAATGGGACGACGTCTCCTTCCTGAGCAGGGGGTTGGACTAGAAGACCTCCAAGGTCCCTTCCAACTTGTCCTGCTTTTTGGCCAGGACCCAGGGGGGTGGAGCTGAAGCCTTTTTGGGTTTTTTCCAGTGGGGGAACGGGGAGGGGGGGGAGTTAATGGACCACCGGGCAAGGGCAAGGGGCTGTTCTCTCCAACTTCCTTCCAGCCCTTTGGCTGCCGAGACGCAAACGTTGATGCTTCCCCAGATTGTTTGGGTGTCCTTCGTGAACTGATTGAGGCTGCCTGGCTGTTTGTCCCCCTTTCCTCCCCAAAAGCTCCTGTCTCGGGGTCTCCTCCTCCTCCTCCTCCTCCTCTCCCCTCCACCCCCCCACCCATCAGTCAGAGCGATGGATTCCCCCCCCCCTCTCCCAGCCGTGCTGGCTGTCTCTGACCCAGGTTTAAATGAAGAGCCATCAGCTTTCCGGCAGCAAGAAATCACTTTTCGAAGAAGCCTTGTTGGGTCAGAGGTTCCTGCCGTGGTGGCCATAAAGATGAAATACGGCCACTTTGGACACGGGCAAGACGGATGAGGCCACGGCTGGCCAAGCCAGGGAGAGGATGGCTGGGTGGGCCGAGGAAGGGTCTGCGTGGGAAACGGAGTGGGCTGGGGGGCCTTCTGGAAGAGGAGCGTGTGTGCAAGGAATAGCCTGGGATGTCCTGTGCAAGAAAGATGTGTGTGCAAGGGAGAAGGGCAGGTGTGCGAGGGAGGGGGCTGGTCTGTGTTGGAAATGGAGGGAGGGGCAGGGTGTGTGTGGGTGCAAGGGAGGGGGCTGGGGGGACTCTTCAGGAAGAAGTGTGCGTGCAAGGAATAGCTTGGGGGGGGTCCTGTGCAAGAAGGAGATGTGTGCAAGAAAGGCAGGTGTGCAAGGGAGGGGGCTACGGTCTTCTGGAAGAGCATGTGGGTGCAAGGAATAGCCTGGAATGCCCTGTGCAAGAAAGGTGTTTGTGCAAGGAAGAAGGACAGGTGTGCAAGAAAGTGGGATGGGAATCTTCTTTAAGAGGAGTGTGCGTGCAAGGAACAATGCCCTGTGCAAGAAGGATGCATGTGCAAAGCTGAGAATCATCTGCAGGAACAGTGAGTGTGCAAGGAACACGCTGGAACATCCTACAAGTGTGCAACGGGAGGATTGTGGATCCCCTAGCTAATATACGGTAGAGATGCTGGTTTGAGAGGGACCACTCCCACGACCTGACAACGGCACCGAAAACTGTCACTTATGACCATTTTTCACCCTTACGACCGTTGCACCACCCCCCATGGTCACGTGATTTACACTGACAACTGGTTCGTATTTATGACGGTCGCAGCGTCCCTGGGGGATAATGCGACCTTCTGACAAGCAAAGTCCGTGGGGGAAGCCGGATTCACTTAAGAACCGCCTCACCAATTTAAACCACTGCAGTGATTCGCTTAACGACCGTGGCCAGACAAGTCGTAAAATGGGACAAAGGCCCACTGAACAAATGTCTCCCTTCGCCGCATCAATTCTGGGCTCAATTGCGGTCGTAGGTCGAGGACTACCTGTAATTGGATCCCCAAAAATCCGGTGGAGACCCCAAAATTTGCCCATGAGATTTTCCTAGCAAATGGCAAGAATTTTACAACTGGCTTCTCTTCAGATTCCATAATTCCTAGAGATTCATTTGATTTTAATCACTTCCACTCTGTCTGCTGCGCTAAAACATTCCCAGGCACCGGGCAATCCTCGACTTACGACCGCCTAACATTTCTCTTGTGAAGTGTGACGTTCGTTTAGTGAGTTTTGCCCCATGTTACGGCTTTTCTCCCCCCCAGTTGTGAAGTTGATGAGTTAGCAACCTGGTCATTAAGTGAATCCGGCTTCCCCCATTGATTTTGCACGCCAGAAGGTGGCAAAAGATGATCGCGGGACGCTGTGAGTCAGTTGCCAAGCGTCCGAATTTTTATCACGGATAAAAAAAATCACAGTATCATGGATATCACATTTGCAGCGGTCGTAAGTGTGAAAAACAAAGTCACTTTTTTCCAATGCTGTTGTGACTTTGAGCCGTCACTAAATGAACTGTTGTAAGTCGAGGACTACTTGGATCAAAACATCCATCGTGCAATTGGTAGTAAAAAGGATCAGAAGGATGTTCCGAAGCGACCTTTGACCTTGCTGGCTGGGGAATTCTGGGAATTGAAGTCCACAAGTCTTAAAAGTGGCCACCGTTGGACCCCCTCTATTCTAAAGCCTCAAACCAGAACCGCCAATCAAGCTCCATCATCCCCAAATATACGCATTAAACCCTTTGCATCACGCCTAAACTCACCGTCCTCCATCCGGATGGGGATTATGGTCCTTTTTTCAGTGCCGGATCGCTGGAATGGCACTCTGTGGCTTCCCATTTAATGCCGAGGGGCTCTGGGAAGCCCCTACTTTGATGTACCGTCTTTCTCGCAGACAGACATTGATTTTTCAGTTTATCCAGCCGTTGACATCAGGAATGGTTTTCTCCCTGTCAAAACAACAATTCAACCACAATTGTGCAATTCCCCGACGGGAGTCGGGCCGGGGAAACCGGTGGGAACTGCGTATTAACAGAATGACAGAGCTGGGAGGGACCTGGGAGGTCATCTACCCCAGCCCCCTGCTCGAGAAGGAGACCCTTAGACCATTTAAGATAAATGGCTGTCCAGTCTCTTCTTCAAAACCTCCAGTGATGAAGCACCTACAACTTCTGGTGGCAGGCTGTTCCACTGGTTAATTGTCCTCACTGATAGGAAGTTTCTCCTTAGTTCTAGGTTGGTCCTCTCCTTGATTAGATTTCATCCATTGACTGACCAACCTTCCTTCCTTCCTTCCTCCCACCCTCCCTCCCTCCCTCTTGCTCCTTCCTTCCTCCCTCCCTTCCTTCCGTCCTTCCTTTCTTCCTCCCTCCCTCTTGCTCCTTCCTTCCTCCCTTCCTCCCTTCCTCCCTCCTTCCCTTCCTTCCGTCCTTCCTTTCTTCCTCCCTCCCTCTTGCTCCTTCCTTCCTCCCTTCCTCCCTTCCTCCCTGCTTCCCTTCCTTCCGTCCTTCCTTTCTTCCTCCCTCCCTCCCTCCCTCGCTCTTGCTCCTTCCTTCCTTCCTCCCTCCCTCCCTCCTTCCTTCCTTCCTTCCGTCCTTCTCATTCCCATCTCTCTCTCTCTCTCCTCCCTCCCTCCCTCCCTCCCCCCTTCATTCCTTCCATCCTAAATCATAGAATCCTTGGAGATCTGCTAGTCCAGCCCTCTGCACAAGCAGGAGACCTTGGATCATTCCAGAAAACCTCCCGTGATGGATGTCCAGGTCCCGGTTGTCCCAAAGGTGCATTTTTTCAAGAGGCAACTGTGTTTTCTGCTTTTTTCTTTTGAAGACGTTTCGCTTCTCATCCCAGAAGCTTCTTCGGCTCTGACTGGATGGTGGGGAAGGGAAGGATTGATACTCCTTGCAGACAGCTGGTTATTTGCATCCTTTTTAGAGCAGTGTTTCTCAACCTTGGAAGCTTGAAGAGGGGTGGACTTCAACTCCCAGAATCCCCCAGCCAGCGCTGCTGGCTGGGGGATTCTGGGAGTTGAAGTCCACCCCTCTTCAAGCTTCCAAGATTGAGAAACACTGTTTTAGAGGGTCGTTGAGGCCACTTGGGGGTTTGTCTTAATGACTCTCTAAAAGAATCCTGGGAGTTGGAGTCCACCTGCCTTAAACGATGCTGAAGGTGGGAAAGACGGCGCTCACCTGTGCTTGGATGTATCTCTATTTGGCTGCCACGCGGAGCAAGCCCTCCTGTCATGTGCAATCAAGAGCCCCATCCACCAGGAAGATGAACATCCAAAGGAGCCCCGAGAAGGAAAAATTACCTCCCAAGAACTCACAAATTCATCTTGGCTGAGTCCCCACTTTGAAGACACTTCATTGCCGCTTGGCCAATCCATCACCGAAATGCCGTAGCGAGTTTGCATTCTGCCCATAGGGAGGGTCATGGCTGCCAGAGGAGACCCCGGCCCCTTTCAAACATGTGCCGTCTCAGAGAAAATTCCAGGGGAAGAGAGAGAGGGAGGGAGAGGGAGAGCGAGAAAGAGAGAGAAAGAGAGAGGGAGGGAGAGAAAGAGGGAGGGAGGGAGGGAGGGAGAGGGAGGTGGAAGAGAGGGAGAGAGAGAATGAGAGGGAGGGAGGGAGAGGGAGAGAGAGAAAGCGAGAAAGAGAGAGGGAGGGAGAGGGTGGGGGAGAGAGAGGGAGGGAGGGAGAGGGAGGTGGAAGAGAGGGAGAGAGAGAATGAGAGGGAGGGAGGGAGAGGGAGAGAGAGAAAGCGAGAAAGAGAGAGGGAGGGAAAGAGGGAGGGAGGGAGAGGGAGAAAGAGAGGGAGGGAGAGCGAGAAAGAGAGAGGGAGGGAGGGAGAGGAAGGGAGAGAAAGAGGAAGAGAGAGAGGGAGGGAGGGAGAGAGAGGGAGGGAGAGGGAGAGAGAAAGAGGGAGGGAGTGGGAGAGAGAAAGAGGGAGGGAGTGGGAGAGGGAGAAAGAGAGGGAGGGAGGGAGAGGGGGATAGAGAAAGGGAGGGAGAGGGAGGCGGGAGATAGAGAATGAGAGGGAGGGAGGGAGAGAGAGAAAGCGAGAGGGATGGAGGAAGAGAGAGGGGGGGAGGGAGGTGGAGGGAGGTGGAAGAGAGGGAGATAGAGAATGGGAGGGAGGGAGGGAGAGAAAGAGTGAGAAAGAGAGAGGGAGGGAAGGAGAGAGAGAAAGAGAGAGGGGAGGGAGAGAGATAGGGAGGGAGAGAGAGGAAGGGAGAGAAAGAGAGGAAGAGAGGGAGGGAGGAAGAAAGAAAGGGAGGGAGGGAGTAAGAGGGGGAGAGAGAAAGGGACCGAGAGGGGGAGAGAGAAAGGGAGATAGAGAATGAGAGGGAGGGAGGGAGAGGGAGAGAGAGAAAGAGGGAGGGAGAAAGAGGGAGGGAGGCAGGAGAAAGGGAGAGATAGAGAATGAAAGGGAGGGAGAGAGGGAGAGGGAAAGAGAAAAAGGGAGGGAAAGAAAGAGGGAGGGAGAGAGGGAGAGGGAGAGGGAGGGAGAGAGGGAGAGGAAGGGAGAGAGAGAAAGAGAGGAAGAGAGAGAAAGAGAGAAAGAGAGGGGGAGGGAAGGAGAGAGAGGGAGACAGGGAGAGGGAGGCAGGAGAGGGAGATAGAGATAGAGAATGATAGGGAGGGAGGGAGGGAGAGAGGGAGAGGGAGAGGGAGAAAGAGGGAGGGAGGGAGAGGGGGAGAGAGAAAGAGAGAGAGGGTGGGAGAGGGAGGCGGGAGAGAGGGAGATAGAGATAGAGAATGAGAGGGAGGGAGGGAGGGAGAGGGAGAGGGAGAGAAAGAGAGAGGGAGAGAGGGAGAGGGAGAGTGAGAAAGAGAGGAGGGAAGGAGAGAGAGAAAGAGAGAGAGGAGGGAGAGGGAAAGAGAGATAGAGAGGGAGAGAGGAAGGGAGAGATAGAGAATGAGAGGGAGAGGGAGAGGGAAAGAGAAAAAGGGAGGGAAAGAAAGAGGGAGGGAGAGAGGGAGAGGGAGGGAGAGAGGGAGGAAGGGAGAGAGAGAAAGAGAGGAAGAGAGAGAAAGAGAGAAAGAGAGGGGGAGGGAAGGAGAGAGAGGGAGATAGAGAGAGAATGGAAGGGAGGGAGGGAAGGAGGGAAGGAGAGAGAAAAAGAGGGAGGGAGGGAGAGAGAGAGAGAGGGAGGGAGAGAGAGAAAGAGAGGAGGGAAGGAGAGAGAGAAAGAGAGAGGGAGAGGGAGATAGAGAAAGAGAGAGGGAGGGAGGGAGAGAGGGAGAGGAAGGGAGAGAGAAAAAGAAAGAGAGGGAGAGCGAGAAAGAGAGAAAGAGAAGGGAGGGAAGGAGAGAGAAAGAGAGAGAGAGGATGGGAGGGAGAGGGAAAGAGAGAGAGGGAGACAAAGGGAGGGAGAGAGGAAGAAAGAGGGAGGGAGGGAGAGGAAGAAAGAGGGAGGGAGAGGGAGGGGAGAGAGAAATGGGGGGGGAGAGAGAGAGAGGCTGCACTGGTTGGATTTCTGCCTGGGGAGAGGAGAAACAGAGCTTTTCTGTGGAAGCACCCATATTCTCGTTGTTGGGCATCTCCAGGTGGCTAAGATCTCCATCTGTTTCTCGGGAGGCCCAGATCATGCACCTCCCAACCCATTGGCCTTAGCCAGCTGGGGATGATTGGCGTTGTGGTCCAGCATTTCTGATGGGAATGGGAAAGGGCATTTGGAGCCCGGTGGGCAAAGGGTCCAGCTCAGTTGGCAGTAAAAGGGGCAGAGCAGAAGGCCGTTGCCTGATCCTGGGCGGCAATGATGCCCCCTGGCAAGGAAGCTGGGGCTCACCGGCAGAAATGTGGACTAGTCTCTTTCTTAGCCCTGGCATGGCTGGACCCAGAGGAAGACATCCGGCTTGTCTATGGCCATGCAGGAGAAGCTGGAACTCCAAGAAGCAGGGAGCCTCCCCACGTTCAGATCCTCTTCTTAGCCAGGATGTCCTTTAGGTCAGACCTTCCCTTCCGTTTTCCCCTCCCTTCTTCCCTCTTTTCCTCCCTCCCTCCCTCTCCTCCCCTCCCCTCAACTTCCGTGCCCCCCCTTCCCCCTACCCTGTCCTCTTCTCTTCTCTTCTCTCTCCTCTCCCCTCTCTTCTCTCCTCTTCCCTTCCCTTCTCTATTTTCTCTTCTCTTCTCTTCTCTTCTCTTCTCTTCTCTTCTCTTCTCTTCTCTTCTCTTCCCTTCCCTTCCCTTCCCTTCCCTTCCCTTTCCTTCTCTATTTTCTCTTCTCTTCTCTTCTCTTCTCTTCTCTTCTCTTCTCTTCTCTTCTCTTCTCTTCTCTTCTCCTCTCTTCTCTTCTCTTCTCCTCTCCTCTCCTCTTTTCTCTTCTCTCTCCTCTTCTCCTCTCCTCTTTTTTCTCTTCTCTCTCTTCTCCTCTCCCCTCTCTTCTCTCCTCTTCCCTTCCCTTCTCTATTTTCTCTTCTCTTCTCTTCTCTTCTCTTCTCTTCTCTTCTCTTCTCTTCTCTTCTCTTCTCTTCTCTTCTCTTCTCTTCTCTTCTCTTCTCTTCTCCCCTTTCTTCTCTCCTCTTCCCTTCCCTTCTCTATTTTCTCTTCTCCTCACCTCTCCTCTCGTCTCCTCTTCTCCTCTCTTCTTCTCTCCTCTTTTCTCTTCTCTCCTCTTCTCCTCTCCCCTCTCTTCTCTCCTCTTCCCTTCCCTTCTCTATTTTCTCTTCTCTTCTCTTCTCCTCTCCTCTCCTCTTCTCCCCTCTCCTCTCTTATCTTCTCTCCTTTTCCCTTCCCGTCCCTTCCCTTCCCTTCTCTTCTCTTCCCTTCCCTTCTCTATTTTCTCTTCCCTTCCTTTCCCTTCCTTTCCCTTCCCTTCCCTTCCCTTCCCTTCCCTTCTCTCCTCTTCTCTTCTCTCCTTTTCCCTTCCCTTCCCTTCCCTTCCCTTCTCTTCTCTTCTCTTCTCTCTCCTCTCCTCTTCTCCCCTCTCCTCTCTTATCTTCTCTCCTTTTCCCTTCCCATCCCTTCCCTTCCCTTCTCTTCTCTTCCCTTCCCTTCTCTATTTTCTCTTCCCTTCCTTTCCCTTCCCTTCCCTTCCCTTCCCTTCCCTTCCCTTCCCTTCCCTTCCCTTCTCTCCTCTTCTCTTCTCTCCTTTTCCCTTCCCTTCCCCCTCCTGTTCTCCATGTGGGGAATTGCCAGGGCTGCCAGCCAAGTTCCTTGTTTACGCTGGTTCATTATTATAATTAATATTGAGTCTGACGAAGCTTCACCGGGGGACGCCGAGGGCCCTTTGGTGAATTACCGTCTTACCAGGATCGATACTTGGAGAGACACAGAGAGGGTGGGGGGGTGGGGGAGCGGAGGAGCTGACCGGTCCCAAGGCAGCCATCGGAGGCCTCCTGCAATCCCGACCAATCTGTTTAAATCCTCCATGCCTGACACGACAGCGGAGAAATCAATCTTATTGAGAGTGACACGCGGCACAAAGGCTAACAATCTGCTTTTAATTTGGGGAACAAGCAGATGAGCTCCCCCTGATTGCAAAGGAAAGCACGGGGGGGGGGACCACTACGGGGTGGTGGGTGGGGGTGATGAGGATATTCCAAGAAGGAAGAATAAACACAACCACAGGAGCTCAAAAAACCAACCCAGTTCTGGGCTGCCTCAACAGAGGGAGAGAATCAAGATCACGTAAAATGTTGATACCACTTTATAAGGCCTCCGTAAGGCCACACTTGGAATAATGGATCCAGTTTTGGTCGCCACGATGTAAAAAAGACATGGAGACTCTAGAAAGAGTGCAGAGAAGAGCAACCAAGAGGATTAGGGGGCTAAAACATATTTATTTATTTATTTATTTTATTTATTAAATTTTTATACCGCCCCCCTCTCCCGAAGGACTCGGGGCAGTGAACAGCCAAAATTAAAACACACAATACGAATATTAAAATACAATTAAAACAAAATTAAATTATCTTTGGCTACTCCAATTTAAAACCCCTTACCCATAAAATCCACCCAATTAAAATATGAAGAACAGTTGCAAGAGTTGGGTATGTCTAGTTTGAAGAAGAGAAGGACCAGGGGAGACATGATAGCAGTCTTCCAATATCTCAGGGGCTGCCCCAAAGAAGAGGGTGTCAAGCTATTCTCCAAAGCCCCTGAGGGCAGGACAAGAAGCAACGGGTGGAAACTCATCAAGGAGAGAAGCAAGAGATTTCCTGATAGTGAGAACAATTAATCAGTGGAACTACTTGCCACCAGAAGTTGTGGCTGCTCCAACACTGGAGATTTTTAAAGAATAGACTGCACAGTCGATGGGGGGTGAGGGGTGGGGGGGGACTTTGGGTGGCAGAAACTGTGGCTGCCATTTTGACTTTTTTGACCCTATGCTGGAGAAACCCCTCCACTGGGATGCTGGAGGTGAAGGAGCCTGGTCAGAAAACGAGCCCCGGTTGGACGCCTTTGGAAGAGAAGGACCCTTGCCCTTAAGAGCCATCTCCTTTCCACCGGCAGCTGATTCCGACTCCCTCGGATCAAGACGGGTGACACCGTTGCTGGAAGCAACCCTGTCAATCAAAGGCATTCTGACATTCACTCTGCCCCTTTGTCCCAGCACCTGAAAAGCTCCTTCAGCTGAAGGAGAGCAGCTGTTCCCACTGACACCTTTTATTAAAAGACACCCGCTGGTGGGAAGATGTCCTACCCACCATCCAAGATGGTGCCATTACAGGTCAGGCTGAAAAGTTGCCCCCAGACCCCAATCACCAGGAGAGGGTGAGTTCTAGTCCCGCCTTAGGCATGAAAGCCAGCTGGGTGACTTTGGGCCAATCCCCAGGAGATTGGGAGTTCTAGTCCCGCCTTAGCCATGAAAGCCAGCTGGGTGACTTTGGGCCAATCACCAGGAGACTGGGAGTTCTAGTCCCGCTTTAGGCATGAAAGCCAGCTGGGTGACTTTGGGCCAATCCCCAGGGGATTGGGAGTTCTAGTCCCGCCTTAGGCATGAAAGCCAGCTGGGTGACTTTGGGCCAATCACCAGGAGACTGGGAGTTCTAGTCCCGCCTTAGCCATGAAAGCCAGCTGGGTGACTTTGGGCCAATCACCAGGAGACTGGGAGTTCTAGTCCCGCTTTAGGCATGAAAGCCAGCTGGGTGACTTTGGGCCAATCACCAGGAGACTGGGAGTTCTAGTCCCGCCTTAGCCATGAAAGCCAGCTGGGTGACTTTGGGCCAATCACCAGGAGACTGGGAGTTCTAGTCCCGCCTTAGCCATGAAAGCCAGCTGGGTGACTTTGGGCCAATCACCAGGAGACTGGGAGTTCTAGTCCCGCCTTAGCCATGAAAGCCAGCTGGGTGACTTTGGGCCAATCCCCAGGGGATTGGGAGTTCTAGTCCCGCCTTAGCCATGAAAGCCAGCTGGGTGACTTTGGGCCAATCCCCAGGGGATTGGGAGTTCTAGTCCCGCTTTAGGCATGAAAGCCAGCTGGGTGACTTTGGGCCAATCCCCAGGAGATTGGGAGTTCTAGTCCCGCCTTAGCCATGAAAGCCAGCTGGGTGACTTTGGGCCAATCACCAGGAGACTGGGAGTTCTAGTCCCGCTTTAGGCATGAAAGCCAGCTGGATGACTTTGGGCCAATCACCAGGAGACTGGGAGTTCTAGTCCCGCTTTAGGCATGAAAGCCAGCTGGGTGACTTTGGGCCAATCCCCAGGGGATTGGGAGTTCTAGTCCCGCCTTAGGCATGAAAGCCAGCTGGGTGACTTTGGGCCAATCACCAGGAGATTGGGAGTTCTAGTCCCGCCTTAGGCATGAAAGCCAGCTGGGTGACTTTGGGCCAATCACCAGGAGATTGGGAGTTCTAGTCCCGCTTTAGGCATGAAAGCCAGCTGGGTGACTTTGGGCCAATCACCAGGAGATTGGGAGTTCTAGTCCAGCTTTAGGCATGAAAGCCAGCTAGGTGACTTTGGGCCAATCACCAGGAGAGGGTGAGTTCTAGTCCTGCTTTAGGCATGAAGCTCAACTGGGTGACTTTGGGCCAATCACCAGGAGAGGGTGAGTTCTAGTCCTGCCTTAGGCATGAAGCTCAACTGGGTGACTTTGGGCCAATCACCAGGAGAGGGTGAGTTCTAGTCCTGCCTTAGGCATGAAGCTCAACTGGGTGACTTTGGGCCAATCACCAGGAGATTGGGAGTTCTAGTCCCGCCTTAGGCATGAAAGCCAGCTGGGTGACTTTGGGCCAATCACCAGGAGAGGGTGAGTTCTAGTCCTGCCTTAGGCATGAAAGCCAGCTGGGTGACTTTCGCTTACACAACCACCTCACTAAGTTGTTGTTATGGGCAAATTAAGAGAAGGGAGGAGGAGTAGGTATGTTCTCCTCCTGGAGCTAATAATAATCGGAGGATAAAAAAATAATAATCTAAAGGTAAGAAATAAAACCCAAAAGGGACAGCCAGGCTTCTTCTGAACCTCTGCCACTGCAGCACGCAGGGGAGCGTGGCCAGCCCCTCTTCTCCTTGGGGCAAGACTCCCACCGCAACTCCCCCTCCCCCCATCCTTGGATGGAGTCAGAGCCCAACCCGGGTCAAAGCACCGCATTCTCACGTGCGGTTCGAGCGGGGGAGCCAGGCGGGGCAGCGCGAGGAAGGCGGGAGGGCTTCTGCAAACCCGCGGCCCGATACCGCATCTAGCCATTACCTGGAGGGGGTGGGAAGGGGACACCCCCCCCCACGCCCGTCAGGAAGGCTTCGGCCGGGGCAGGCGCGGATGATCGCGGCGGCCGCTCCGCTGCAGACCGAGGCGCTTCGCCTTCGCTGCTTCGACCCCGCCCGTCAATCCCGGGGTGAGGGCTGCAATTTCTTCCCCGGCGGATTGACTCCTGGAGTCATAGAATCCTAGGGATGGGAGGGATCCTGGAGGTCTTCTAGTCGAACCCCGTGCGAGCCCGATCAAATGGTTGTCTAGTCTCTTCTTGAAAACCTAAAGATGCAGATGATAGAGGGAGGAATGGAGAGAGAGAGAGAGAGAGAGAGAGAGAAAGGAAGGAAGGAAGAAAGAAAGAAAGAAAGAAAGAAAGAAAGAAAGAAAGAAAGAAAGAAAGATGCTAAAATGGATGAATGGATAGAGAGAGGGAGGGAGGGAGAGAGAGAAAGAAAGAAAGAAAAAGAAAAGAAAGAAAGAAAGAAAGAAAGAAAGAAAGAAAGAAAGAAAGATGCTAAAATGGATGAATGGATAGAGGGAGGGAGGGAGAGAGAGAGAGAAAGAAAGAAAGAAAAAGAAAGAAAGAAAGAAAGAAAGAAAGATGCTAAAATGGATGAATGGATAGAAAGAGGGAGGGAGGGAGAGAGAGAGAGAAAGAAAGAAAGAAAAAGAAAGAAAGAAAGAAAGAAAGAAAGAAAGAAAGATGCTAAAATGGATGAATGGATAGAGAGAGGGAGGGAGAGAGAGAGAAAGAAAAAGAAAAGAAAGAAAGAAAGAAAGAAAGAAAGAAAGAAAGATGCTAAAATGGATGAATGGATAGAAAGAGGGAGGGAGGGAGAGAGAGAGAAAGAAAAAGAAAAGAAAGAAAGAGAGAAAGAAAGAAAGATGCTAAGATGGATGAATGGATAGAGAGAGGGAGGGAGGGAGGGAGGGAGGGAGAGAGATATTTAGATTTTCATATGACCAGTCAAAGATGTGGATGGGAAGTTAAAAAGAATACCAGAGTTGGAAGGGACCTTTGAGGTCTTCTAGTCCAACCCATGCTCAAACAAGAAACCCAACACCCTTCCAGACAGCTGGTCGTTCACTTGCCACGACTTCTGGAGGAAAATCGTCCCACCCATGAATTGCTCTCATTGTCAGGAAATTCCTCCTTAGTTCCAAACTGGAACCTCCTCTAAGGAGCTTCTATTCATTTTTTTTCCTTCCTTCCTTCCTTCCTTCCTTCCTTCCTTCCTTCCTTCCTTCCTTCCTTCCTTCCTTCCTTCCTTCCTTCCCTTTAATCCCTGCCTCTCTTTCCTTTCTTCTTTTCCCATCTCTTCCTTCCCTCCCTCCCTCCTTCTTCCTTCCTTCCTTCCTTCCCGTTTAATCCCTGCCTCTCTTCCCTTTCTTCTTTTCCCCTCTTCCTTCCCTCCCTCCCTCCATTCCTTCCTTCCTTCTTCCTCCCTCCCTCCTTCCTCCCTCCCTCCTTCTTCCTTCCTTCCTCCTTCCTTCCTTCCTTCCTTCCTTCCTTCCTTCCTTCCTTCCTTCCTTCCTTCCCCTTTAATCCCTGCCTCTCTTCCCTTTCTTCTTTTCCCCTCTTCCTTCCCTCCCTCCCTCCATTCCTTCCTTCCTTCTTCCTCCCTCCCTCCCTCCTTCCTCCCTCCTTCCTCCCTCCCTCCTTCTTCCTTCCTTCCTCCTTCCTTCCTTCCTTCCTTCCTTCCTTCCTTCCTTCCTTCCCCTTTAATCCCTGCCTCTCTTCCCTTTCTTCTTTTCCCCTCTTCCTTCCCTCCCTCCCTCCATTCCTTCCTTCCTTCTTCCTCCCTCCCTCCCTCCTTCCTCCCTCCCTTCTTCTTCCTTCTCATCTTCCTTCCTTCCTTCTCATCTTCCTTCCTTCCTTCCTTCCTTCCTTCCTTCCTTCCTTCCTTCCTTCCTTCCTTCTTTCCCTCCCTCCCTCCCTCCCTCCCTCCTTTTCCTTCTTTCCTCATCTTTTCTCCTTCCTTCTTTCCTCCCTTTCCCCCCTCCTTCATGCTTCTCTTTCGTTAAACAAGCCAATGAACAAAGACACAGAACCAGGGGCCTCTTCCTTTCGGGTAAAGGTAGATTGTGATAAATTTGGGAACCTTTCAGCCCCTCCCCTATTTTAGGCAGCCCATGCTCCCTGGCACCAACACCGCTCCACGTCTCGCACCCAGGCCAGCCCTCGGCACCTCCAGCAAAGGGAGCTCCCCTCCGAATTGGGGGTGTCGCTCAAAGCAGAGATGCCAGATGTTTGGCTGCCAAGGTTGGGGCAGATGGCTTCCCGAGGGCCCGAGGGGAGAAACGGGGGTGCCAGTCGGGGCCGAGATGCCAGGGCTCCCCTTGGCCTGCCTTTGATTTCTCCGCCAGGGCTGCCTCTGCTGGCCTCTTGAGCTGGGCGGACGGCTCTTCCTGGAATTAGTTTTAAACAAGACAAGCTGTCCAGAGGGGAATTAAATCTGCAGGCTAATGAAGCCGGCTCTGGCTCTGGCTCTTCAAAGGGCATTTTGTGCAGGCTTGCAATTTCTCCCATTATCTCCAAGGCCAGTTCCCTCCTGGGCGATAATGAGGTTGGCACCAGATGGCTCTGCAGATCAGGGAGGATTGGGGTCACGGCCCTGGACCCCGGCTGACAGCAGGCCTCTCCTCTGAGATGGGGATTGAGGAAGGCTGGGAAAGAGGAGGAGGCCCAGGGCAGAGAAAGAGGAGGAGGTGGGCACCGCTGAGCTGCCAGGCTCAAATGGCTTCTCAGAGAAAGGGCAAGGAAGGACGGTGAGGTGGCACCTTCCTCTGATCATCCCTGATTGCCAAGTTCTCAGACAGGCTGGCGTCAGCTAATGTACTGTAGTTGAAGCGTTGTCTCTCCTCGGTTACTCCCACCTGACCAGTGGGGAAATTCAAATTTTTTTACTGCCGGTTCTGTGGGTGTAGCTTGGTGGGCGTGGCAGGGGAAGGATACTGCAAAATCTCCATTCCCACCCCACTCTGGGGCCATCCAGAGGTGGTATTTGCCGGTTCTCTGAACTGCTCAAAATTTCCGTCTCCAGAACCTGTCAGAACCTGCTGGATCGTTCACCCCTGGATGGGATCCAGAAGAAGGACTCTTCTCTGTGGTGGCTCCCTCCCTGTTGTTTGAAGGACCATCTTTTCCCATTGACATGTACCCAATCCACCAGAGCAAGGAGACGGGGGATGTTATGGGTCCTCCTTCTTGAGGAGGTCCATCTGGTGGAACCAAGAAGAAGGGCCTTCTCTCTAGTGGCTCCCTCTCTGTGGAACATCATCCCTGCAGAGATAAGATAGGAAGTAAGATGTTATGGATCTCCTCACTTAAGGAGGTCCATCTGGTGGGACCCAGAAGAAGGGCCTTCTCCCTCCCTGTGGAACATCCCTCCCTGAGGAGATTGGAAATAAGACGTTATGGATGCCATCCCTTACGGAGGCCTCTTTGGTGAGATCAGGAAGAAGGACCTTCTCTGTGGTGGCTACATCTCTGTAGGACATCATTCCTAAAGAAATAAGATGTTATGGGTCTCCTCTGTTAAAGAAATTCATGTGATGGGACCAAGAGGAAGGGACTTCTCTGTGGTGGCTCCCTCCCTGTGGAACATCATTCTGTGGAGACTGGAGGTAAGATGTTATGGGTGCCCTCTCTTAAGGAGGTCCATCTGGTGGGACCCAGAAGAAGGGCTTTCTCCGTGGTGGCTCCCTCCCTGTGGAACATCTATCCCTGTGGAGATAAGATGGCCTCCTATCTTGACCTTCTTTCAAAGGGGCCTAAAGTCCTGGTTCTGCCAGCAGGGCTGGGGACCCCAGGGGGATACGGACCCCATCCAGTGTTGCTTTGATGGTTGTCACCAGAGGAAGTGGGTTTCATTGGGGTTTGTATTGGGGTTTTATTTCTATAAGCCACCTGGAGTCACCAAGGGTGAGTTGGGCAGCCAGGTAATTTGTTAAAAAAAAACAAAACCAAATAAATCCCCAATTGTACACTGCCCAGAGGGTGGGCTTAAAATCCCCCAGCCAGCATCGTGTCAGGTTTCGGTGTCGTCTCAAATAAATTGCGTTTCCAAACAAATAGTCTTTGATGAAATCTTTCATTTATTAAGCACGACAATCTGTCCCCGATTATGTCGTAGCCAACACTGACTTCCTGACCCCAAACCTTCCCTTTCCATTCCCCAATTCTCTGCGTCTCATTGGCCAAATCACTCTCCCCATATCTACTACTTCAACTCCCAGGAATGTCCCCCCTCCCATCTCATCTCCTAGGGGATATTATCTTCAGGGAAAATAAGTAGGTGAAAAGTCAAGCGTCCTCTTGCCAGCTGCCCCCTCTTCTCCTCCTTATGTCAGCACCGGAACGAATGTAGTTTGGAGTGCTGACACATCGTTTAAGACAGGTGGACAGACACAAACTCCCAAAGATTGACTTCCCCCCCCCAAGCCCTCCAAACCTGGCCATTAAAACTGAGGCTTGAATCCCCTTGACCCCTTCAGCCACCCCAATTAAACCTTATACCTGGTTTCCATTTTCAATCTTCCACATCTGGTTGAAAAAACTTTTTCTTCTCTTCTCCCAGCCAGTCCACAAGCTTCCAAATAGGCAAAAATGAGCAGGATATTTTGAGGATGACCCCTGCTGGGGAACTCCATTAGCGGCTGCCCAGCTTGGGAGGGATGGCAGGAAGGCTGAAGGACAGGTGAGGAGCCTCCAAATGGCCTTAACCCTTTCAACGCTGGGCCCTTGATTCACAACTTCCTCCGTTCGTTTGACAATGGCCAGTTTTGGGAAGAGGAACTGCCAGCCAGGCCTCCCTCTGATTGACAGGATAGGCGGTGATGCTAGCTTGCTGTAAATGGAATGGAATGGAAGAATAATAAGAAAAGAATAAGAATAAGAATAAGAATAAGAATGGAATAGAATAGAATAGAAAATATGGAATGGAATGGAATAGAATAGAATTAGAATAGAATAGAACGGAACGGAACAGAACGGAACAGAATAGAGAAATTGGAATGGAATGGAATAGAATAGAATAGAATAGTATATTGAAATGAAGAATAGGGTAGAGTAGAGTAGAGTAGAGTAAAATAGAATAGAATAGAATAAAATAGAATAGAATAGAATAGAATAGAAAATATGGAATAGAATAGAATTAGAATAGAATAGAGTAGAGTAGAGTAGAGTAGAATAGAATAGAATAGAATAGAATAGAAAATATGGAATGGAATGGAATGGAATGGAATAGAATAGAATAGAATAGTATATTGAAATGAAGAATAGGGTAGAGTAGAGTAGAGTAGAATAGAATAGAATAGAATAGAATAGAATAGAAAATATGGAATAGAATAGAATTAGAATAGAATAGAATAGAATAGAATAGAATAGAATAGAATAGAATAGAATAGAATAGAATAGAATAGAAAATATGGAATGGAATAGAATGGAATGGAATGGAACGGAACGGAACGGAATAGAATAGAATGAGTTGGAAAGGACCTTGGAGGTCTTCTAGTTCAACCCCTTACTTAGGCAGGAGACCTTACCCCATTTCTGACAAGTGACTGTCTAGTCTCTTGTTAAAAAACCTCCAGTGATGAAGCGCCCACAACTTCTGGTGGCAGGCAGTTCCACTGGTTAATTGTCTTCACTGCTGGGAAGTTTCTCCTCAATTCCAGGTTGCTTCTCTCCTTGGTTAGTTTCCATCCATTATTCCTTGTCTGGCCTTCAGGGTGCTTTGGAGAATAATTTGACCCCCTTCTCTCTGAGACAGCCCCCCAAGTATTGGAAGACCGCTATCATGTCGCCCCCCCCCTAGTCCTTCTTTTCTCTAGACTGGCCAAACCCAAATCCTGCAACCCTTATTCCTATGTTTTAGCCTCCAGGCGTTTAATCATCTTAGTTGCTCTTCTCTGCGCTTTTTCCAAAGTCTCAACATCTTTTTTTTTACAATGTGGTGATCAAAACTGGATGCAGAATATTCCAGGTGTGGCCTTACTAGGGTTTTATAAAGCGGTGCTAATACTTCACAGGCTTAAAGGCAAACATGACAATCACAAAAATGAGGACAATATTGCAGGACTAGACAAATAATGGTGTGGCCCCTTTTATACCCTGGATTGGGGAGCTGGTTGCATTTTGATTTTTCACTCACCTTTCTTATTTTATAAGTAACTCGAGGTGGCAAAAATACCCAATCCTCCCTCCCTCCTCCTATTTTCCTTCCCAAAACAACCCTGTGAGGTGGGTTGGGCTGAGAGGGAGGGATTGGCTCAAAGTCACCCAGGCAGCTTTCCTGTCTAAGGCAGGACTAGAACTCACAGCCTCCTGGTTTCTAACACAGCGCCTTAACCATTGCAGGTAGTCCTTGACTTACGAACCCAATTGAGCCCAACGTTTCTGTGGTTAAGGGGGGGACATTTGTTCGGTGAGTTTCGCCCCATCGTACGACTTTTCTTGCCCCCCATTGTTAAGTGAATCATTGCACCTGTTCATTTAGTAACATGGTTGTTAAGTGAATCTGGCTTTCCCTATGGACTTTGGTTGTCAGAAGGTCGCAAATGGGGATCACGTGACCACAGGACACTACGATCATGTGACCAACAGGGAAGCTGCATTCGTCATTAAGTGTGAAAAATGGTCCTTTTCAGTGTTGTTGTATGTTCAAACGGTCACTAAACGAACTGTTGTAAGTGGAGGACTACCTGTACAGAAATGTGAAATAAATACATAAATAATGTATTAGAAATTGATATCTACTTGAATAATAATTGCCTGAAATAATTATACAGAGAATTGTAACTATTTACTGTTAAAATGCTTTATATACTTTCTTTGTTATTTACATTTTACTTCACTTTTTTTTAAAAAAATGCACTTTTTTCACTTGGATAATGTACGTATTTTTATCTTTGTGTTTTGTTCTTTTTCTCTGTTTCTTTTTGTCACTCTTCTAAAAACAATTAAAGAATAAATTAAAAAACGAGAACAACATATGTTTATCTGTGCTTTGTGGTCCTTTGTGTTCCGTCCAAATTTTTCCTTGGGCCTCGAAATACAGACAAAAGAGGAGAAAGAGAGAAAAGTCCCTGATTTATTTAGGCATTTATTTATTACCAAAAACCGCATTAGTTTGCAAACTAAGTATACTTTACATAATGTACTTCTAATAACCAGAGGAGAGGATTAATAAAACGACTAAAAATTATCGGTGTGGGGAAAAAATGGTGAATTGCAAATTCAGTGCTTAAATTTTGTAAGTGCCCGGAATTGAGCAACTATATAAATTTGTTTAATAAATAAATAAAATTCATAAAAAGATCCCAGGCAAGGATTAGGAATCAAGTTTTTGTTCGACAGAAGTAATTTTCATTTGAATATTTTAATTGTACAGGAGGTCCTGGACTTAGAAGCCACTGTTTGAATTTACAACTTCACTGAAAAAAATTGACTTATAACCAGTCCTCACACTTACGGCCGCTGTGGGATTCCCTACAGTCACATGATCCGAATTTGGGCATCCGATTTTACGACAGCTGTAATGTCCTGGGATCATGTGATCCCGTTTTGCAACCTTTTCAACTTGCTCCTGACAGGACAGACCAATGAGAAAGCAGGATTCGCTTAACAACCACGGGACTCACTTAACGCCTGCAGTGATTTGCTTAAGAACCATGGCGAAAAGGTCATAAATTCGGTGCGACTCACTGAACAACAGAAACTGCTGATCATTTTGGTCGTAAGTTGAGGACGACTGATATTGGGGATTCGGGTGGCCTTGAAAATGAATGAATGAGAATAGACAACCAGAGTTGAAAGGGACTTTGGAGATCTTCTAGTCCAACCCAAATCCAACACCATTCCAGACAGCTGGTCGTTCACTTGCCACGACTTCTGGAGGAAAATCGTCCCACCCATTAATTGCTCTCATTGTCAGGGAATTCCTCCTTAGTTCCAAACTGGAACCTCCTCTAAGGAGCTTCTATTCATTTTCCTTCCTTCCTTCCTTCCTTCCTTCCTTCCTTCCTTCCTTCCTTCCTTCCTTCCTTCCCTTTAATCCCTGCCTCTCTTCCCTTTCTTCTTTTCCCATCTCTTCCTTCCCTTCCTCCCTCCATTCCTTCCTTCCTTCTTCCTCCCTCCCTCCCTCCTTCTTCCTTCCCTTCCTTCCTTCCTCTTTAATCCCTGCCTCTCTTCCCTTTCTTCTTTTCCCATCCCTTCCTTCCCTCCCTCCCTCCTTCTTCCTTCCTTCCTTCCTTCCTTCCTTCCTTCCTTCCCCTTTAATCCCTGCCTCTCTTCCCTTTCTTCTTTTCCCCTCTTCCTTCCCTCCCTCCCTCCATTCCTTCCTTCCTTCTTCCTCCCTCCCTCCCTCCTTCCTCCCTCCCTCCTTCTTCCTTCCTTCCTTCCTCCTTCCTTCCTTCCCCTTTAATCCCTGCCTCTCTTCCCTTTCTTCTTTTCCCATCTCTTCCTTCTCCCTCCCTCCCTCCCTCCCTCCTCCCTCCCTCCTTCTTCCTTCCCTTCCTTCCTTCCTTCCTTCCTTCCTTCCTTCCTTCCTTCCTTCCCCTTTAATCCCTGCCTCTCTTCCCTTTCTTTTCCCATCCCATCCCATCCCATCCCTTCCTTCCTTCCTTCTTTCCTTTCTTCCTTCCCTCCCTCCCTCCCTCCCTATACAATTTCAGACAAATGGCTGTCTAGCCTCTTCTTAAAAACCTCCGGTGTTGGAGCCCCCACAACTTCTGGAGGCAAGCAGTTCCACCGGTTAATTGTTCTCCCTGTCAGGAAATTCTTCCTTAGTTCTAGGTTGCTTCTCTCCTTGATTAGTTTCCATCCGTTGCTTCTTGCCCTGCTGTCAATCACTCACTCATTCATTCATGAATTTTTCAGAGCTGCCAGCCTGGACTCCAAGCCGCCTTCCGAAGCCAACCTAGCAGGAAAAGATGCATCTCCCTTCTCCGTACAGGCCTGACTCTCATTTATGGCAGGAAAATTTAGCCTGACATGAAATCTATATCCTGCTGCTTCCCATTCAGCCCCCTCCCACCTCCTCTCCTTCTCCTGGGTGACAGCCCAACATTGATTTGCATCCTGGTTATCCCACAGTTTGAATACTTGGAAAGCTCTTAGCAGGCTTGTCAAGGAATGAGCCTCCGTGCAAAAATCTTCCACAGTCTTTAGCATCTGTCCGTAAAGAGTTGGGGGGGGGAGAACCTGGGGAGGAGAGGAAAGGCTTAGGGCCACCGAATCGAGGTGGAAATAATCATAAAACGAGCTACAATTCCCCTCGCACCCATCTGTTCTCGCTCTCGGTTAAACAACGGCGAGAGCAGTCAGTGCCAAGGAAGGTGATTTACAGGCTAAACTTCAGCAAAAAAGGCTTGTTCTGGTCTCAAATAGGGGGGAAATCGGGGAGGGGGGCAAGGCAAGGAAGCGATCTCCAGAGACGGAAGAAGCCGTAGGAAAACAAAATACCCACAACAGCCATTCTGGTCCTGTTGTGTTTCGCCGATTCCCCCATTTTTCTGCGCTGAGCAATTCCACTTTCTGTCACTTCCTCCCTTCGCTTGTCTTTTTATTTTATTTTTATTTTTACGGTAGGTCTGA
This sequence comes from Pantherophis guttatus, assembly GCF_059756535.1. Lineage (NCBI taxonomy): Eukaryota > Metazoa > Chordata > Lepidosauria > Squamata > Colubridae > Pantherophis > Pantherophis guttatus. Next base: position 347,978,681 of record NC_142063.1, read on the forward strand.
AATTTATATCTGGGCCGGGGTAGCTTTTCCCCAAGCAGGGCACGTGGGACCAAGGGGTTGTGTAGATGAATTGTGGGATGAAAAGGCTTTCAGGCGGCTGTTTTCACCCGGGGAAGACCCTGTTCTCGGCTCACAATTGGCATTTTTTTTCCCTTCCAGTTGCAAAGAACACAGGGGGCGAATCTGGGATTGTAACCCTCCCAGGAACCTGGTTCTGACAAAGGTTCGACTTTCAGCATTGTTGTCCTAAAGTTGTTTTTTTCAAAAGGCAACTGGACTTTCTTTCTTTTTTAACAGACTTAACAAAGTTGGAAGGCACCTCGTGGGTCATCTAGTCCAACCCTCCCCGTCCAAGCAGGAGACCCTACACCATTTCTGACCGAGGGCAGCCCAGTCTCTTCTTGAAAGCCTCCAGTGATGAAGCTCCCACAACTTCCGAAGGCAACGTCTCTTCCATGGGTTAATTGTTCTCACTGTCGGAAAATTCCTCCTTATTTCTAGGTTGACTCTCTCCTGGATCAGTTTCCATCCATTATTCCTTGTTTGGCCTTCGGGTGCTTTGGAAAATAGCTTGACCCCCTTCCTCCTCTCTGGGGCAGCCCCTCAAATATTTTTTTAAAGACATTTCGCTTCTCACCCGAGAAGCTTCTTCGGTTCTGACTGAATGGTGGCGGATGGAAGGATTTATATTCCTCGCAGTCGGTGCTTTGGAGAATAGATGGACCCCCTCTTCTTCAGGGCAGCCCCTCAAATATTGGAAGATGCCATCATGTCACCCCCAGTCCTTCTTTTCATTAAACATGATGTCGGGTTTCGAGGTCGCCTCAAATAAATTGCATTTCAAACAAAGTCTTTGAAGAAAAACTCCCATTTATTAAGCACGACATTCTAACTCCGACTCCATCGCAGCCAACACTGACTTCCAGACGCAAAACCCTCCCTTTCCGTTCCCCACTCCCCTGCACTCATTGGCCGTCTTCCAAGTCACTCTACCCCTAATCTACTGCTCCAGCTCAAAGGAATTTTCCCCCCTCCCATCCCATCTCTTAGGGGATATTATCTCCAGGGAAAATAAGTAGGTGAAAAGTCAAACATCCCTTTCCAGATGCCTCCGCTTCTCCTTCTTATGTCAGCACTAGAGTAAATGCAGTTTGAAGTGCTGACACATGACATACCCGATTTTTGCAACCGTTCTTCGTATGTTTTACCCTCCAGTCAGATTAACAGATTAACAGAGTTGAAAGGGATCTTATAGATCATCTAGTCCAACCCCCTGCTCAAGCAGGAGACCAGTGATGGTATAGCCATCGCATGCCAAAAGCGTGGGGAGCATGGGGGGGGGGTTTGCACATGTGTGCCCACACCCATAATTCAATGCACCCCACGCATGTGCACACAACCCCTCTGCACTCCCCCCATTTTTGGCATGCGATGGCCCAGTGGGCTCCTGGTAGACTCGTTTTTTGCCCTTCCCAGGCTCCAGAGGCTTTCTTGGAGCCTGTGGAGTATGAAAACAGCCTTCCCCACGCCCCCAGAGGCCGGAAAGAGCCTGGTGGCGCAGTGGACTAAACTACTGTTAAAGTAGTACTTAGCTGCCAGCTGCCTGCAATTACTGCGAGTTCAAATCTCACCAGGCTCAAGGTTGACTCAGCCTTCCATCCTTCCGAGGTAGATAAAATGAGGACCCGGATTGTGGGGGCAATAAGCTGACTTTGTATAAAAAAGAACAGCGCTTAGGGGGCCCCGGAAGCCCTACTAAGCAGGTATATACAAAAGTATGAAGGCTATTGCTTAACGCATTGTAAGCCGCCCTGAGTCTCCGGAGAAGGGCGGCATATAAAACAAACTAATAAATAAATAATAAATAAATAAATATTTCCCAACTTCTGGTGGGCCCAGAAGGCCTGAAAATCAACTGGCTGGCATGTGCATGCATGCCGGAGCTGAGCTGGGGTAACACTCGCGTGCCCACCGATATGGCTCCGATGCCACCTGTGGCACGCGTGCCATAGCTTCGCCATCATGCCCTTATACCATTCCTCCAATGATAATCATCTTTCTTAAAATGGGTGGGCCTGAACTCACAGAACTGATCATATCACAATTCTGGAGTGTCCTCTCCAAGGAGAACATCTCCAGATGGATGAAAGTGTCCTCCAGATGACCTCAACTGGCTTCCCCACCTGGGGACCCCTGTGGCCTCCCCCAGCTCACCAATTCCAGTCTGATTCACGCACACACTCACACGCACGGAAGACGCCCAGTGCCTCCCGAGGGACTCAAAGCCTGCAATCTCTCAGAAATGGGGTAGGGTCTCCTGCTTGGGCGGGGGGTTGGACTAGATGACCTCCAAGGTCCCTTCTAACTCTGTTAATCTGTACTCTGTAAAGGCCAGGTCAGAGGGGCTCAGCGCACTGTCCTAAAGCAGGAGTGTCCAACTCCTTTGGCCCTGTGGACTTCAAGTGACTGACGGTTGGACACCCCTGTGCTACCGGAAGTTACATTTCAAAAAAAGTGAATTTCAAGCAAGGAGTTTTCCCTCCGAAGCTGAATTTCTGTTAAAGCTCTGCAAATGGCGGAAGCTAAAACTCTGTGTCAAACTGATGGATTCCAGGCTGACAAGCCAGCTCGGAGGGCAGTTTACGCCGGTTGATATATTTAAAACCCGTAATAAAAAGAAGGGAAAGAAATCTTATCGTTTAGAGGCAAACTAACCCCAGCGAAAAACCTACATATTTATTTATACTCCATTGCATTCGGAACGGATGTCCACAAGGGCAGCCGGACTGAAAGAATCACCTGGGCAGGTAGAGAGATTGGATAAAATCACCAAATAAATGAAGGAATGCAGGTGATATCGGAGGAGGGGGAATGTGGCGGGGGGAAAAGGAAGGGGGGGGAGGCTCAGTGTCACCAGCCAGTCCTCCAAATTACCTCCAAGGAGCCCTTCCTTCCATCAGCCTCCCTGCGGGCTCCCCCACCATTATTAATGAAGACCCCAGAGGCAGCTTCTCACTTCGCTTGTCCTTGTAGGCACCTTCTCCATCACCGGAAGGTCATTGGAAGGTTGGGGGAAGGGGGGACCTCATCAGTGCGGGAGTCTCAGGGGTAGGTGGATGGGTGGGTGTGTGAAGAGAGAGAAGGAGGGAGGGTGGAAGAAAATAAGGGAGGGAGAGAGGGAGGGAAGGAAGGAAGGAAGGGGAAGGAGGCAGGCAGGCAGGCAGGCAGGAAGGAAGGAAGGAAGAAGGGAGAAAATAAGGAAAGGAAGGGAGGTGGAAGGGAGGCGGGAGGAAAAGGAAGGAAAGAAAGAAAATAAGGGGAAGGGAGGGAGGGAGGGAAGGAGGGGAGGAAGGAAGGAAGAAGTGGGAAGGGAGGGAGAGAAAATAAGAGAGAGAGGGAACGGAGGGGCAAGGGAGGGAAGGAAGGAAGGAAAGAAGGGGAAGGGGAAGGGGAAGGGAGGCAGGCAGGCAGGCAGGCAGGCAGGAAGGAAGGAAGGAAGAAGGGAGAAAATAAGGAAAGGAAGGGCGGTGGAAGGGAGGCAGGAGGAAAAGGAAGGAAAGAAAGAAAATAAGGGGAAGGGAGGGAGGGAGAGAAGGAGGGGAGGAAGGAAGGAAGAAGTGGGAAGGGAGGGAGAGAAAATAAGAGAGAGAGGGAACGGAGGGGCAAGGGAGGGAAGGAAGGAAGGAAAGAAGGGGAAGGGGAAGGGGAAGGGAGGCAGGCAGGCAGGCAGGCAGGCAGGAAGGAAGGAAGGAAGAAGGGAGAAAATAAGGAAAGGAAGGGCGGTGGAAGGGAGGCAGGAGGAAAAGGAAGGAAAGAAAGAAAATAAGGGGAAGGGAGGGAGGGAGGGAAGGAGGGGAGGAAGGAAGGAAGAAGTGGGAAGGGAGGGAGAGAAAATAAGAGAGAGAGGGAACGGAGGGGCAAGGGAGGGAAGGAAGGAAGGAAAGAAGGGGAAGGGGAAGGGGAAGGGAGGCAGGCAGGCAGGCAGGCAGGCAGGAAGGAAGGAAGGAAGAAGGGAGAAAATAAGGAAAGGAAGGGCGGTGGAAGGGAGGCAGGAGGAAAAGGAAGGAAAGAAAGAAAATAAGGGGAAGGGAGGGAGGGAGGGAAGGAGGGGAGGAAGGAAGGAAGAAGTGGGAAGGGAGGGAGAGAAAATAAGAGAGAGAGGGAACGGAGGGGCAAGGGAGGGAAGGAAGGAAGGAAAGAAGGGGAAGGGGAAGGGGAAGGGAGGCAGGCAGGCAGGCAGGCAGGCAGGAAGGAAGGAAGGAAGAAGGGAGAAAATAAGGAAAGGAAGGGCGGTGGAAGGGAGGCAGGAGGAAAAGGAAGGAAAGAAAGAAAATAAGGGGAAGGGAGGGAGGGAGGGAAGGAGGGGAGGAAGGAAGGAAGAAGTGGGAAGGGAGGGAGAGAAAATAAGAGAGAGAGGGAACGGAGGGGCAAGGGAGGGAAGGAAGGAAGGAAAGAAGGGGAAGGGGAAGGGGAAGGGAGGCAGGCAGGCAGGCAGGCAGGCAGGAAGGAAGGAAGGAAGAAGGGAGAAAATAAGGAAAGGAAGGGAGGTGGAAGGGAGGTGGGAGGAAAAGGAAGGAAAGAAAGAAAATAAGGGGAAGGGAGGGAGGGAGGGAAGGAGGGGAGGAAGGAAGGAAGAAGTGGGAAGGGGAAGGGGAAGGGAGGCAGACAGGCAGGCAGGCAGGCAGGCAGGAAGGAAGGAAGGAAGGAAGGAAGGAAGGAAGAAGGGAGAAAATAAGGAAAGGAAGGGAGGTGGAAGGGAGGTGGGAGGAAAAGGAAGGAAAGAAAGAAAATAAGGGGAAGGGAGGGAGGGAGGGAAGGAGGGGAGGAAGGAAGGAAGAAGTGGGAAGGGGAAGGGGAAGGGAGGCAGACAGGCAGGCAGGCAGGCAGGCAGGAAGGAAGGAAGGAAGGAAGGAAGGAAGAAGGGAGAAAATAAGGAAAGGAAGGGCGGTGGAAGGGAGGCAGGAGGAAAAGGAAGGAAAGAAAGAAAATAAGGGGAAGGGAGGGAGGGAGAGAAGGAAGAAGTGGGAAGGGAGGGAGAGAAAATAAGAGAGAGAGGGAATGGAGGGGCAAGGGAGGGAAGGAAGGAAGGAAAGAAGGGGAAGGGGAAGGGAGGCAGGCAAGCAGGCAGGCAGGAAGGAAGGAAGAAGGGAGAAAATAAGGAAAGGAAGGGAGGGGAAAGGGAGGCAGGAGGAAAAGGGAAGAAAGAAAGAAAACAAGGGGAAGGGAGGGAAGGAAGGAAGAAGTGGGAAGGGAGGGAGAGAAAATAAGAGAGAGAGGGAACGGAGGGGCAAGGGAGGGAAGGAAGGAAGGAAAGAAGGAAAGAAGGGGAAGGGAGGCAGGCAGGCAGGCAGGAAGGAAGGAAGGAAGAAGGGAGAAAATAAGGAAAGGAAGGAAGGTGGAAGGGAGGCAGGAGGAAAAGGAAGGAAAGAAAGAAAATAAGGGGAAGGGAGGGAGGGAGGGAAGGAGGGAAGGAAGAAAGGGAGAAGTGGGAAGGGGAAGGGAGGCAGGCAGGCAGGAAGGAAGGAAGGAAGGAAGGGGAAGGGGAAGGGAGGCAGGCAGGCAGGAAGGAAGGAAGGAAGAAGGGAGAAAATAAGGAAAGGAAGGGAGGGGAAAGGGAGGCAGGAGGAAGAGGGAGGAAAGAAAGAAAACAAGAGGAAGGGAGGGAGGGAGGAGGAAGAGATGCAAGAGGAAAAGGGAGGAAAGGAAGAAAATAAGGGGAAGGGAAGGAAGGATGGCAGGAGGGAGGGAGGGGGAAGGGAGGCAGGAGGAAAAGGGAGGAAAGGAAGAAAATAAGGGAGGGAGAGAGGGAAGGAAGGGGAAGGGAGGGTGGGAAGGAAGGAAGAAGGAACAAAGGAAGGAAGGATGGAAGAAAGGGGAACGAAAGGAGGAAGAAAATAAAGGAGGGAGGGAAAGAAGGGGGAAGGGAGGGAAGGGAAGAAGAAAGGGAGAAGGGAGAAGGAAGGGAGGGAGAAAATAAGGGAGGGAGGCAGGAGGAAAAGGGAGGGAAAGAAAAATAAGGAGGAAGGAAGGAAGGAAGCAAGAGAAAGAGAGGCAGACTAAATGCTGCTGGAAGCCCTCATCTATCAGATCTGCTCCTATTGCAGGCTGGGGAAAAGGGGGTGGGGGGTGGGGGGTGGAACGAACCCCTCCCCCCAATCCGTTGCAACTTCCAGAGCTCCGACCTGCTGATCTGCACCCCAATGGCAGCCGCCAATCCCCGCTTTCCCTGCCGGCTCCGATCGCTTCTCTCCCTTTGTTTGGGGCCGCTGCGCCCTACATGTTTTTTTTTAAACTCTCCCGGCTCATCCTCCCCCCCCCCCAAGCCATTGTTCTCTTTTCCTTTTAAAGCCCCGAGCAGCAGCCGCTCCCCCGCCCCCTCCCCAAACGCCCCCCACCCTTCATTAGGAGTCTGCCGGCAGAGCGGGCGAGGGAGCCGATTAAGACCCCTTGGATTTGCATATCGTGATATTAAAAAGTTCCATTTCCTCCCACCCCTCACCCCGCTCCCTAAATTGCTTTATTGCATTAACCACTGAGGGAGCAGCCGAGGCTGGAAGGCGTGGAATCTCAGTGGGGAAGGGGCTTCTCTGGTTGCGTAGACACGGCGGAATGAGAGACGCCCAAGAGCCAACGGGGGAGGGGGCAGGCAAGAGAAGGGCGGCCAGGCCCACCTGTTTGGCTGCTCCCCCACCCCCCCATCACTTAGGCCATGGGTGGGGGGCTGCTTACCCCCTCCCGGGGACCCCCACCCCTTCTGTGCTTGACTAGATGGGCTGCATCCGTCCTTGCCAGTTTGCATTTCGGGGGTCGGTTTATCGCAAGCATTTCTATAGCAGGTTTTTTGGGGGGGGCGCAGGGGTGTTGGGGGAGGACATGGGGTCCCGCGAGACCAGAGACTCGGCCGGATGCTCCGATCGAACATCCGAAGGACAAATTGGACGAGGAGTTACCAGGTGCAGAGGGATTACTAGTTCTTGCCACCTGGTTCTTGCGGCCAATGGATGGAGTCGAGTAGTAAACCCGTTGTAGTTTTACTAAAGCGTCCCTTTTTGTTGGGTCGGTGGGGTTTAGAGCAAAGAGAAGGAGTCGGGGGCTCCACGGAAGGGCAGAAAAGTCAAGATGGCTGCTACTCGTGCAAAAAGTCCTTGACTTACAACAGGGACGGTTCAGAGTTACGACGGCACTGAAAAAAAGTGACTTTAGACCGTTTTTCACACTTACGAAGGTTGTAGCATTGTGATCCAAATTCAGACGCTTGGCAACTGGTTCATATTTACGACGGGTTGTAGTGTCCCCGGGGGTGGGGGTGTCACATGATTCCCCCTTTTGTGACCTTCTGAGAAACAAAGTCAATGGGGGAAAAGCCAGATCCACTTAAGGACCACGCTACTAAGTTAACAAATGGAGTGCTTCACTTAACCACTTTAATAAATAAATAAATAAATAAAATAATTTTATTTCTATACTGCCCTTCTCCCGAAGGACTCAGGGCGGTGTACAGCCTATTAAAAACACAAAAACAGACATCAGTTAAAAATAATTAAAATTATTACATAATTTCGGCTCAGATTTAAAAACCCCCAAATTTAAAACACCCAATTTAAATGGGCCAGAAAGGTTGTAAACTGGGGCAAAAGACTCACTTAACAAATGTCTGTTTCTGCAAGAAAAAAACCCACCTCAGAGGGAACCAAGCTCCCCCCCCCCCCCCCAAATCAGTCTGGAAATTCTGATTTGACAAGATCAAAGTTAATGAAGGAGAGAGAGTTTGGCCTGGTGGTGAAGGGCCCAGGCTGGAAACGAGGAGAGGGTGACCCCAAGGTGCTTTTTTAGGAGGCAACTGGACTTCCTTCTGTTTTTTCTTTGAAGACGTTTCGCTTCTCATCCCAGAAGCTTCTTCAGCTCTGACTGGATGGTGGGGAAGGGAAGGGTTGATACTCCTTGCAGACAGCTGGTCATTTGCATCCTTTTAGAGCAGTGTTTCTCAACCTTGGAAGCTTGAAGAGGGGTGGACTTCAACTCCCAGATTCTGGGAGTTGAAGTCCACCCCTCTTCAAGCTACCAAGGTTGAGAAACACTGTTTTAGAGGGTCGTTGAGGCCCCTTGGAGGATTCTCTGTGTCCTCAGGGCCACCTGAGTGGTGCAAATGGTTCCTGTAGTCTGCAATTTTTAACCAGCTGCCTGCAAGGAGTATAAATCCTTCCCTTCCCACCATCCAGCCAGAGCTGAAGAAGCTTCTGGGATGAGAAGCGAAACGTCTTCAAAGAAAAAACAAGGAAGTCCAGTTGCCTCTTGAAAAAATGCACCTTTGGGACAACCAGGACCTGGATGACGGAGAATCTCTACAGAGGAGAGGGTGAGTTCTAGTCCTGCCTTAGGCATGAAAGCCAGCTAGGTGACTTTGGGCCAATCACCAGGAGACGGGGAGTTCTAGTCCCGCCTTAGGCATGAAAGCCGGCTGGGTGACTTTGAGGAAATCACCAGGAGATGGTGAGTTCTAGTCCCGCCTTAGGCATGAAAGCCAACTGGGTGACTTTGGACCAATCACCAGGAGACGGGGAGTTCTAGTCCCGCCTTAGGCATGAAAGCCAGCTGGGTGACTTTGGGCCAATCACCAGGAGACGGTGAGTTCTAGTCCCGCCTTAGGCATGAAAGGCAGCTGGTAACTTTGGGCCAATCACCAGGAGAGGGTGAGTTCTAGTCCCGCCTTAGGCATGAAAGCCAGCTGGGTGACTTTGGGCCAATCACCAGGAGAGGGTGAGTTCTAGTCCCGCCTTAGGCAAGAAAGCCAGCTGGGTGACTTTGGGCCAGTCACCAGGAGAGGGTGAGTTCTAGTCCCGCCTTAGGCATGAAAGCTAGCTGGGTGACTTTGGACCAATCACCAGGAGACGGTGAGTTCTAGTTCCGCCTTAGGCATGAAAGCCAGCTGGGTGACTTTGGGCCAATCACCAGGAGAGGGTGAGTTCTAGTCCCGCCTTAGGCATGAAAGCTAGCTGGGTGACTTTGGACCAATCACCAGGAGACGGGGAGTTCTAGTCCCACCTTAGGCATGAAAGCCAGCTGGGTGACTTTGGGCCAATCACCAGGAGACGGGGAGTTCTAGTCCCGCCTTAGGCATGAAAGCCGGCTGGGTGACTCCGGGCCAATCACCAGGAGACGGGGAGTTCTAGTCCCGCCTTAGGCATGAAAGCCGGCTGGGTGACTCCGGGCCAATCACCAGGAGACGGGGAGTTCTAGTCCCGCCTTAGGCATGAAAGCCGGCTGGGTGACTTTGGGCCAATCACCAGGAGACGGGGAGTTCTAGTCCCGCCTTAGGCATGAAAGCCGGCTGGGTGACTTTGGGCCAATCACCAGGAGACGGGGAGTTCTAGTCCCGCCTTAGGCATGAAAGCCGGCTGGGTGACTTTGGGCCAATCACCAGGAGACGGGGAGTTCTAGTCCCGCCTTAGGCATGAAAGCCGGCTGGGTGACTTTGGGCCAATCACCAGGAGACGGGGAGTTCTAGTCCCGCCTTAGGCATGAAAGCCGGCTGGGTGACTTTGGGCCAATCACCAGGAGACGGGGAGTTCTAGTCCCGCCTTAGGCATGAAAGCCGGCTGGGTGACTTTGGGCCAATCACCAGGAGACGGGGAGTTCTAGTCCCGCCTTAGGCATGAAAGCCGGCTGGGTGACTCTGGGCCAATCACCAGGAGACGGTGAGTTCTAGTCCTGCCTTAGGCATGAAAGGCAGCTGGTAACTTTGGGCCAATCACCAGGAGAGGGTGAGTTCTAGTCCCGCCTTAGGCATGAAAGGCAGCTGGTAACTTTGGGCCAATCACCAGGAGAGGGTGAGTTCTAGTCCCGCCTTAGGCATGAAAGCCAGCTGGGTGACTTTGAGCCAGTTCCTCTCTCTCGGCCCAGCCCAACCTCACAGGGTTGTCATTGTGGGGAAAAGAGAAGGAATGTGTTTTAAAGGAATATAAATCAATAAATAAAACAAATACTCCTTTAAACTGACCACCATAAAACCTCGGGAAGTCTCATCTCACAGGAGACCTTTCCTTCCCTGATCTTTTAGTAGCTGCAACACCAGCCAGGAAACCAGACAGAATAGTTGGCCTCTGCAGATAGACTCCTCCTGCATGTGAAGGTTTGTCCAAAAAAGGAACGTTACATCATACACTCTGAAAATAGTTTATTCCCCAGATCCAAATGGGAAAACAATAGAGGGGAGCTGATTTGGGCTGGTAGAAAAGCAAGGGCCAATTTTTTAAAAAAGCAGAGCTTTTACTGCCATCTTGACTTTTTTGACCTACACGCCCACACCCAGGCTAACCCTGACTCCCTTCACCGGCTCCTTGAAGTAGAAAAGAATGAGAAGATTCCATTCCGTTTGCTCTAATGACAAACCCTTGCCTGAATTGGACTCCTGCTCTAGCCACTAGGTCTCAGTTCCAATCGCTGAGTTGACGTCCACTTTGGCTAGCTTGGTGGTCTTTGCCCCTCGGTCCACCTTCTGACAGGCTCCAGCGTTTGCTCATCTTTGTAATTTGGGCAGGATCCAACAGCCTTCTCATTTTTCCCAGGTTCAAACAGAAACTTTGGACTCCAGAAGTTGTGGCTGCTCCATCACTGGAGGCCTTCAAGAAGAGACTGGACAGCTTTGCTCCGGAATGGCATCAGGTCTCCTGCTTGAGCAGAGGGCTGGACTAGAAGACCTCCAAGGTCCCTTCCAACTCTGTAGTCCTGTAACCCCAGATCAGTTAATCAGTGGAACAGATTGCTTCCAGAAGTTGTGGATGCTCCATCTCTGGAGGTTTTGAAGAAGAGATTAGACAAGCATTTGACCAGGATGGTATAGAATAAGAGTGCCCAACCTTGGGAGCTGTAAGACTTGTGGACTTCAACTCCCAGAATTCCCCAGCCAACTTTCAGACTTGTGGATTTCAACTCCCAGAATTCCCCAGCCAACTTTAGGACTTGTGCACTTCAACTCCCAGAATTCCCCAGCCAACTTTTAAGACTTGTGCACTTCAACTCCCAGAATTCCCCAGCCAACTTTTAAGACTTGTGGACTTCAACTCCCATAATTCCTCAGCCAACTTTAAGACTTGTGGACTTCAACTCCCAGAATTCCCCAGCCAACTTTTAAGACTTGTGCACTTCAACTCCCAGAATTCCCCAGCCAACTTTTAAGACTTGTGCACTTCAACTCCCAGAATTCCCCAGCCAACTTTTAAGACTTGTGCACTTCAACTCCCAGAATTCCCCAGCCAACTTTTAAGACTTGTGGACTTCAACTCCCAGAATTCCCCAGCCAACTTTTAAGACTTGTGGACTTCAACTCCCATAATTCCTCAGCCAACTTTAAGACTTGTGGACTTCAACTCCCAGAATTCCCCAGCCAACTTTTAAGACTTGTGCACTTCAACTCCCATAATTCCTCAGCCAACTTTAAGACTTGTGGACTTCAACTCCCAGAATTCCCCAGCCAACTTTTAAGACTTGTGGACTTCAACTCCCAGAATTCCCCAGCCAACTTTTAAGACTTGTGCACTTCAACTCCCAGAATTCCCCAGCCAACTTTTAAGACTTGTGGACTTCAACTCCCAGAATTCCCCAGCCAACTTTTAAGACTTGTGGACTTCAACTCCCATAATTCCTCAGCCAACTTTAAGACTTGTGCACTTCAATTCCCAGAATTCCCCAGCCAACTTTTTAGACTTCTGGTCTTCAACTCCCAGAATTCCCCAGCCAACTTTAAGACTTCTGGACTTCAACTCCACAACTCTGGCTGGGGAATTCTGGGAGTTGAAGTCCATAAGTTGAAGTCCAATTCTGGGAGTTGAAGTCCATAAGTCTTAAAACTCCAAGGTTGGACACTGGTTGTATTGTGTCTCCTGCCTGAGCAGAGGGCTGGACTAGAAGACCTCCAAGGTCCCTTCTGTCTCTGTTATTCTGCAATTTTTATTTTTATTTTAATTTGATTTATATGCCGCCCTTCTCCGGAGACTCAGGGCGGCTTACAATGCGTTAAGCAATAGCCTTCATACTTTTGTATATTTTACAAAGTCAACTTATTGCCCCCCACAAACTGGGTCCTCATTTTACCTACCTTAGAAAGGATGGAAGGCTGAGTCAACCTTGAGCCTTTTCTCAAGGTTCTTTAAACCTCCTTTGTGCCAACTTTCAACCAAGTCTTCTGCTATGATACCCAAGCAAAAACGGAGGATTCCAACACGGTTACTTGGCAATTCGGTTCCTCCCCCTCATCCCCAAAAGGCCATCTGGATTTCAATTAATGATGTATATTTTAAATAAACAATTTACTCACTCCTCCATCTTTGACGCTGGGAAAGAGATGTCCAAAAGTCAGCTTGGAGCCGTTTCACGGTGAGGTCGTTTCTGAATGCCATCTGCTTGGGGGGAGAAATGTCTTAATGCTTGTTTTGTATCTTCCAGGCTCTGTGGGAGGCTAAAATTTCAATTTAAAGTTTTGGGGGGGTGTTTTTTTTTTTTTTAAGTGTCACAAAAACAAATTGGGCCATAGGAGCAGGCTTCACGAAGCTGCTGCAATCCATTATTCAGGCAGTCCTCGAAGTACGACCGCAATTGAGCCCCAAATGTTGGTTGTTAAGCGAGACATTTGTTAAGTGAGTTAAGCCCCATCTTACGAACTTTCTTGTCACAGTTGTTAAGTGAAAACTGTGCCGTTGTTAAGTTAGTAGCCCAATTGTTAAGTGAATCTGGCTTCCTGCTCGTCAGAAGGTTGCCAAAGGGGATTACGTGACCCCGGGATGCTACGCCCGTCATAAACAGGAATCAGTTACCAAGCGTCCAAATTTTAACCATGGGGATGGTACAACGGTCGTAAGTGTGAAAAGCGGTCATAAGTCCCTTTCTTCAAATGCCGTTGTAACTGTGAACAGTCACTAAACGGACTGGATCACCGCTCAGATGTAATTGTAACCGAAACAGGTAGTCCTCGACTTACAACAGTTCATTTAGTGACCATTCAAAGTTGCAACGGCACTAGAAAAAAAAGTGACATGACCATTTTTCACACTTAACGACCGTTGTACCATCCCCATGGTCAGGTGATCAAAATTCAGACGCTTGGCAGCTGACTCATATTTATGACGACTGCAATGTCCCGGGGGCGGGGGGGGTGTCACGCGATCCCCTTTTGTGACCTTCTGAGACAAGCCAAGTCAGATTCACTTAACAACCGTGTTATTAACTTAACCGCCACAGCGATTCACTTAACAGCCGTGGCAAAGAAAGGTCGTAAAATGAGGCAAAATTCACTTCAATGATTTTCTCATTTAGCAATGGAAATTTTGGGGTCAATTTTGGTCGTAAGTTGAGGGCTACTTGTAATTTGCCCCCAAAGAGCTCAGGTTGAGAAAGATGGGGGCTGTTTCAGGATGGTCGATCACAGCCTTAACATCCCGGAAAATATATATATGCATGGATATTTCTAAAATATTAGGTAAGTAGATAGGTAGATGATAAGAGTGAGAGAGAGAGATACAGAGAGAGAGAGAATGGATAGATAATGGATAGATGATAGATGATAGACAGACAGAGAGACAGACAGACAGACAGATAGCTAGCTAGATAAATAATAGAGAGCGATAGAGGTAAAGAGAGAGAGAGAGAGAGATGATAGAGAAAGAGATACAGAGAGAGAGAATGGATAGATAATGGATAGATGATAGATAGATAATAGAGAGAGAGAGAGATGATAGAGAAAGAGATACAGAGAGAGAGAGAATGGATAGATAATGGATAGATGATAGATGATAGACAGACAGAGACAGACAGACAGATAGCTAACTAGATAAATAATAGAGAGAGAGAGCGATAGAGGTAAAGAGAGAGAGAGAGAGAATGGATAGATGATAGAGATGATAGAGAAAGAGAGAGAGATACAGAGAGAGAGAATGGATAGATAATGGATAGATGAGAGAGAGAGTGATAGAGAGATACATAGAGAGAGAGAATGGATTGAAGATAGATGATAGATAGACAAACAGATAGATAGACAGGTGGATAATGGATGGGTGGATAATGGAGGGATGGATGGAGTGAATAGATATAGGTGAAGATAGACAGACTATATATACACACACATACATGTATGTAACACACACACAGAAACCAAGTGTAGATAGACAGACAGACAGATAGACAGATAGACAGATAGACAGATAGACAGATAGATATAGACATAGGCATAGACATAGACATATAGATATAATTTTGGAAATATCCCAACCGAAGGACTTGTACTTCAGCCAAGATTTAAGCCAACTCAATCAGGAAGGCGAGCCGCTTCTCTGCGCAGCAAAATTAGGAACTCCGAGCTAATCAGTTCAGTCATCATAAGATGCTCTGGAAGATTATGTGGAATGAATCCCTGGGTGTCCATTAACCATCTCAGAGAGAGGAAAATGTTATCATTACGCTCGGCTCTCCTTCCCCAGAAGCCGCCTGTGTGTCAACACCGCCGTCTACGTCGCCGGAGAAGGTTACGCTGCCGTCTTTTTCGAGTCCCGGACCCCTGGTGAATTATTTATCCATTCTTTATTCAATTCAATTTTATTGATTGATTCCATTCCATTCTCTGCTCAGCTCTGGGCGGCTTGCAATGCTAAAATTCTAAACCAATAAAAAAGAATTTAAAGAACAACCCCAAAATGAATAAAACACAATGATGGATGCTTGGTGCTCTCCGAGTTTAGTTGTTTTCTGGCAGATCTTTCATTATCAATGTAATTTATAATAAATCATCAGAACAGAGCAGAATAACAGAGTTGGAATCCTTCCTTCCTGCTTTTCTTCCTGAAACTTAGGGCTGGCCTAGAAGGGACCTTGTAGGTCATCTAGTCCAACCCCTCCTGCCCTACACCATTTCTGACAGATGGCTGTCCAGTCTCTTCTTGAAAGCCTCCAGAGATGAAGCTCCCACAACTTCCGGAGGCAACTTCTGTTCCACAGATTGATTGTTTTTGCTGTCAGATTATAAATACTGTATATACAGTATTTAAAAATTATAAATATATAAATATAAGATATGATTTCGTTGTAAACAAATACAAGCAGCAGCTGTGATGATTAACCAAGTAAGGACAAGAAATGGGATCTTTCCCCCTTCTGAGTCCCAAGGCAAGGTACATAACCAAGTTTTTAGAACTTTTATTTATTTTATGTAGTTATGAAATGTATAGGCCTCCCTTCTTACCTTATCTTAACTGGGCAGCTTACAGTCACAAAAGATAATAATAATAATAATAATAATAATAATAATAATAATAATAATAATAATAATAATAATAATAATAATAATAATAGTAATTTTATTTATATACCGCCCAGAATTAAAATACAAATATACAAATATACAATATCTAGTTAAAATTAATTAAAATCATTAAATAGTTTGGCTGAATTTTAAAACCCAAAATTAAAACCCAATTTAAAATCATTCAATTTGACATTCAATCAACTATATAAACTGAAAACATAAATAAGTTAACACAAAATCCACATTTTATCTGTAAAAGTCTTACAGGATTTGGGGCCTGACATGCTCCTGCCCCATCTCCCAGTGCACAAATACACACAAATACACTATTTATACCCAGGTTGCATTTCTGGCTGAAACAGGAGTGGGCAATTACA
This sequence comes from Pantherophis guttatus, assembly GCF_059756535.1. Classification (NCBI taxonomy): domain Eukaryota; kingdom Metazoa; phylum Chordata; class Lepidosauria; order Squamata; family Colubridae; genus Pantherophis; species Pantherophis guttatus. The sequence continues at coordinate 347,994,347 of NC_142063.1, forward strand.
ATTGTTGTCCTTGATTTACAACAATTCATTTAATGACTGTTCTAAATTACAATGGCACTGAAAAATGCGACTTATGACTGCTTTTCACAGTTACGACCAGTTGCAGCATCCCGATGATCATGTGATCAAAATTCAGAAGCTTGGCAACTGGCTCATATTTATGACGGGTGCTTTGTCCCATGGTTACGTGATCCCCTTTTGCGAGTCAGCGGGGAAGCCAGATTCACTTAACAACCGTGGCAAGAAAGGCCATAAAGTGGAACAAGGCTCACTCGACAAACATCTCTCACTTAACAACAAAAATCTGGGGCTTAGTTGTGGTCGTAAGTCTGAGGACTGCCTGTCATTTTTCCATGAGGCCACCTCAGAGAACGGGGACTGTTGTGGAGGACCGAAGGCTCTGAAGGTGTGTAGGCTCATACATAAATTGGGGGAAAAAATTAGGTGCCTTCAAAATAAGAGCAATTCACGCAGCCCGGACAGGGCCAGATGTGGCCCAAGGTTCATGAAATGCCGAGGTCTGGTTTGAACAATGCATAGGATGAATCTTAAAGAGACTAGAAACATTTGAATTGTGGATTTACAGGCAGCTGTTATGTATAAACTGGGTTGACAAAGTCAGAAATGAGGAGGCAATAAGCTACCTGGGAAAGCCAAGGGAAATCATCAAAACCATTAAAAAGCGAAAGTTAGAATATTTCGTACATGGGATGCGACACCCAGAAAAATACAGCATCCTTTTTTCTAAAGAGAAAAGAGAAACAGATAAAGATTTTGGTAACGATCTATAGTGGAGTTAAGGTTTCAGGGGGGGATTTGGTAGTTTAAGAATAGTTAGGTTAATTTAGCTTATGATTGTTAATTGAAATACCCTATATTTTGCTCTGGGAAGTCTGGGGGGGGGGAGGGTGGGATGGGAAGGGGGGAAGGGGTGTGAGGGTGGTGGGGAGGGAAAAAGGGTGGGGGGAATATTGGGGGGGAATTTTCTCTGTAAAACTTTTTAATAAAAAAAAAGATTTTGGTAATGAAATAGGAGAATATTATATTAAATGTATTGTACTTGGGGGGGGAAAGTATTGTAATAGAGAAATGGAAATTATAAGGGAAGAAATGAAGATAGGAGGAGTAATCAAAAAGAAGTTACTGAAGAAACACCTAGATGACACACGGAAGGATTGATGTGTTATGTGTTTGTTTGTGTAAAAAAATTAACACAAATTTTACAAAAAAGAAAGAAAGAAAGAAAGAAAGAAAGAAAGAAAGAAAGAAAGAAAGAAAGAAAGAAAGAAAGAAAGAAAGAAAGAAAAAAAAATACAGCATCCTTCACTTAATCCTCTCCAAGGAAAGATGGAAGGCAAACGAGGTCCTGGCAGAAGAAGAAGAAAAATCTAAGGGGACCAGTTTGGACAAAACTCAACAGCACTTTTTCGTGCGGCTGTTGATAAAAATAGGATCGCCAACGTCCGATGACAGATATGGCACAAGAAGAAGAAGATAGGATGAATCTGGTGCTCGAATTCTCTTAGGTGCTGGTGTGAACCGAATCTGAATTCTTGCAATGAGCTCATGGCTCATCCTGGAATTCTCCTGGGTAGAAATTCCCCCGAGAAGAGCCGTGGATGTCTAGCGGTCTTCACCAGCTCTGCGGGGGAAAACATCAGGCCATCGGATCCTTCTCTCCCCTTCATTCCCAGACTTGGTAGGTAGCCACATTAATTTTCACCTAGCGCTCAGAAGCGCACAGTGCCAGGAGTGGCCTTAGCAAAGCTCCAGCGAGGAGGTGGAGAAATGACACATCTCGTCAACAGGCAGGCTGCAAAAAAGAGAGAGAAAGAGAGAGAGAGATTATAAACCCTTTCAGTCTCTCTCTGTCTCTCTCTCTGTGTGTGCTTTTGGGGGTGGGGGAGAGATCTTTTTCCTAGCCACGTTCCCCCTCCCACGCACCCCTCCGGGCCTTCCCACCGCTAGGTAGGGGAGAGCCGTTGGCTTTGAACTCTGACTTGATGATAATTAAGTTCCTTCTCTCGCGCTCTCTCCTGCCCCTCCCACTTCTGCTGTGAGCACAGTGTGGTGCTGATGCAGCTGGCTGCAACCTTGGCATTTATTGAGTGCAAAGTAATAATTTATTGTCGTTGGTACGCTCAAAAGCCATCTTCATTATCCCGCTGATCCAAAAAAGACCCGGAGAATAGATGGGAGTCTTTTGATCAGTGTTTTCAAGGGGGGTGGGAGAGAGGTGGGGCGTAGCGAGAGAGCAGGACGTTGGAAGCCCATCAGCTAAAGGGCCGGGGTCCAAGACTCAGTAGCCAAGACCTCCTCCCCTTTCCCTACCGGATATCTCCCATTCCCACCCCTCTGTTCCAACTCTGCTTATAAAGCTCTGTTATGTTTGCCAGTATCACACTTGGGTATAATTCTCTAAAGGGGGGTGAGGGGGTTGTAAGATATAGGTGGAAGATGAGAACTCAACTTCTTTCCTGTTTAATGTCTATGGAGATTCTCCATCATCCAGGTCAAGGTTGTCCCAAGGTGCTTTTTTCAAGAGTCAACTGGACTTTCTGGTTTTTTCATTGAAGACGTTTCCCTTCTCATCCAAGAAGCTTCAGGTCTGACTGAATGGTGGGGATATTTGTATTCTTTTAGGGGGTCATTAAGGTCACCTGGAGGTTTACCTATGTCCTCAGGGTCACCTGAGTGGTGCAAATGAGTGTGGAGCCTTTTGGGAACTGCTGAAAGGATCTGTGTTGTAGACTGGAGATAGATGAGGTCCTATCCCTCCCCCTCTGTGGAGGGAGGGCTCTTCAAGTTGGACATAGATGGCTTCTTGGACCCCTCTTTCAAACCAGTTGTCCTCTCTGCCCAAAATGTGGACTTTGCTGCCTTCAAAAGAGTTTTTTTTTTTAAATTTGATTTATATGCCGCCCTTCTCCGAAGACTCAGGGCGGCTTACAATGTGCTCAGCAATAAGAGCACAAAGAGTGGCCTTTGTCCTTTAAATGCCGATGGATGTGCTGAATCCACTCCTGATGTGCTTGTTCTCCTATGCCATGAGTTTGTGAAGCGGTCATTTCTTTCTTGCTCGTTCCTGCCTTTTTGAAGCGGGACAAAGAGCCACCCCCATTTTTCCCACTGGAGCTCCCCAAAGATACAAAGAGAGCCAGGGCTCCTTCTTCTTCTTCTTCTTCTCCCACTCCGGGACACCATCACCACCACCCAGCCGGTCTCTCCTCCCCACCCCACCCCACTCTGTCCTTCAAAGAGCGAGGGATTGCCAGCCGGTGGGAGGCCGGCCGTAGAGATTTTGGCAGGCGCTCTACTCGGGGCTTTACGGTAGGAGCTGTTCTTCAGCACCAGACGCCCGGCGATCCCCGGCGCAGACGCTAGGCGCTGTCCGCGGTGCTGAACGGAGCTGCTTTCGCCGGCGGAACATCGCGGGGCCGGCGGGCTGCTGAAGACCCCAATTCTGTTCGTCTGGAAGCGCCAACCCGGGTTGAGCCAAGCGCGGCCGCTTTGCCCTGAAGACAGGAAGGCAGCGACTGGGAGGGGAGACCGGCTAGTTTTGCGGGGCGCTGCTGCGGGGCCCCCCTCTCTCCCTGCCTCCCTCCGGCATTCGCTGCTTTCGGGAGCGCCGCGCCGAGGACTGCCTCCCCCCCTACCACAATCCCGCCATCGCAATCGCCACCGACACCGCCAGGCAATGAAGGCGTTTCTGGCATTCCGCCTTCTCTTCGCGGCGTTCGCTGGGGCCCAGGCACAAGGTAGGCACCGCTGGCTGGCGGCAGAGGAGGGAGTGCTCAGCCTCCGGCTGTTCGGGGGAAGGGGCTCCTTTGGGGTCAGGACTGGAGGGAAAGGGAGGGCAAGAGATGTAGAGAAAGAGAAGGAGATGCCTTCTCCTTTGGTGCCATCAATCGCCGGTTGCCCCTAATCGTCTCCCGGCTCACCAACACCTCCGCCGCTACCCAGACCCCACCCCCACCTTCCCGTTTTGGAGTAGGGCAGCCCCCAGGTTTGCAACTGCTGCGTGTGAGAAGTGAGGAGAAGGTCATTCTTAAACTCTCTCTCTCTCTCTCTCTCTCTTTCTTTCTCCCGGCTGTTTTTCTGCCCCAGCGAGGCAACACCAGCCTTTCTCTCGGCTCAAATCCTTTGGCAATGCAATCGCCCTATCTCGCTCCATCTTCCCCCCACCCGCCCCGCCCCGCCCAGACCTGTGAGCGAAGCGCCAGGCAGGAGTTTTCCCCAGCCAAGTTGAGTGGTGGGATCCTGGCAACGGTGGTGGTGGTGGGCGAGGAGGAAGCTGTGGCGCGTCCTTCCGAGGCTGCCTCCTTCCTTCCCCCCTCAAGGACAGAGGCAGTCGCAAGGCTGCGGGGCTGCCCGGCTAAGGAGTCGGCTCAAACTTCTCCAAGTTCCTTTCACCAAGACTTTTTAAGGGGAGAAGGAGATGCAACCCTAGAAGGAACCCCTCCCCCACTTCGGAAGCCACAGGTGCCCACCCTCCTTCCATGGACATTTCCCGACCTCTCCTCGAGACTAAATCTCCCATCTCAGTTTCGCCCAGCCAAGCTTGGCAGTGTTTAAACCCAGGTTCATCCAGGAAGCAGCCTTTGAGGTTTCACTGGACTCTCAGAAAAACAAGGATATTTTAGGAGCAGGGGAGGGGGGGACACAGTTGGGGACCCCGCATTCCGTCTTTGTGGGTGGGGGGAGTGAAGGAAATGGTCTTTAGCAGAAATCCTCTTGTGTATTTTGAGAGCCTGTATTTATCGTGTTCACGGGAAGTGTCGTTTCTCTCCCATTAATTTAGTTTACAAACCAACACGAGAGAGAGAGAGAGAGAGAGAGAGAGAGAGAGAGAGAGAGAGAAGGGGGAGAGAGAGAGAGAGAAGGGGGAGAGAAGGGAAGAGAGAGAAGGGGGAGAGAAGGGAAGAGAAAGAGAGAGAGAGAAAGAGAGAAGGGAAGAGAAGGGAAGAGAGAGAGAGAAGGGGGAGAGAAGGAAAGAGAAAGAGAGAGAGAAAGAGAGAAAGAAGAGAGAAGGGAAGAGAAAGAGAGAGAAAGAGAAAAGGGGAGAGAAGAGAAGAGAGAGAGAGAAGGGGAGAGAAGAACAGAGAGAGAGAGAGAGAGAAGGGAAGAAAGAGGGAAAGAGAGAAGGGGGAGAGAAGGGAACAGAAAGAGAAAGAGAGATGGAAGGAGGGAGGGAGAAGAAGAGGGAGAAGGAGAGAGAGAAGGAGAGAGATGAAAGATGGAGAGGGGGAGGGGGAGAGGGAGAGGGGGGACGGGGAGAGAAAGCGCTGTTTCTGCTGAGTGCATTTTGGGCCGCTGGAGAGGAAGATCCCACTCCCCAAAGCCAAGCAGAATTCAGGAAGATTTAGAAATCGGTTTTTGACAGTGAGTGACAGGCAAGGGCTCCGTGGTTAACAGGTACAAAGCCTCCCTGCCATTAATTGGTAAGAAGGGAACACAGCTGGATTTACTTCTGAGTAAACACATCAAGATTGAGTTGCCTGCAGCTCACAACAGGAGCCTCTTTTAGGGAACAGCATCTGTTGTGAGGTTGTTGATAAGACGGGAAGGCAAGCTAAGCGAAGGTTAAAAAGAAAATAATGCCTTTGATTGGAGGGTCTTTTTAAAAGGCACCCCAGGTATAAATCTCCAGAATGTGTAAATGGTTACCTTTTCAATAATTGCAGTCCTGTAAAGGTTTTTTGGGAGGGGAGGATGCATTTTTGTCTCTCTCATTGTGGTTGGAGTCTCACGAGACAACCTCACCTGATCAGATTATGACACAAAAGGCTCACACAACATGTTGGGTTGGAGTTAATCCTGGTTAAGGTTTTTTTGTGGTTTAATAAGATGCATGGACGCCGTCGGCCGGCGAGTTTACGGTTCAACTTTTTGTGTGTGGAAATCCAGAAAAATGTGTTAATTTAGCCATCGGGTCAAGCGTCCTGCGGAAGGGCAGTCGATACGTTGCAAAGGTTAATAGCTTTCCCATCAATACATCAGGGGCAAAAAAGCCACGTTTCTGATTTATTGCCGCGTATGGTTGAAATGATGTGTTTTCTCAAGAGACTGTGGTCATTGAAGTCACCACGATAGGTCCCAGAACTTTGTCCCGGGAACTGTGACATGTAAGCCTCCTGCAAAAAATGAAAAAATGAAAATTGCTGAACCTTACTCTAACAAAATAGATATTAGGTAACTCGGATTAGAGAGAGGCTCGGGAAGGCTAAATATGCCCTCTGGGAATCGAATTCTTGCTCTGCACAATTCCTAAATAGCAACCTTCAGAAAAGCTTCAATTGCACACTTGCTTAAGAGCTCTGGATTCCCAGGGATTTAGCGGAGATTAATCCCGGATTTTCCCTTCCCTGAGCAAACTCGACCGTTGGCCTGAGTCCTCTTTCAGTCTTGATCTAATTTCTAGAAATACAAGCCATGGCTCCTGGGTCACTTTGGTTAATTGCTCCCGGAAAGGCGGCCTCTTTTGAGTCGCATTAAGCAACAAGGCAGAATCACTAATGAACCCCCCCCCCATCCTGGAAACCCCCTGCCGCGTTGGGCTCACAATAGGACGCCGGGACTAGGCAGGAGGACCTGGGCTGCTCCAGGAGAAGGTTGACCTTCAGCAAAAAGGGCCATTCCAGCGCCACCTCAACTGGGGCCCTCCAGGCACAGATGCCCACCCATGGCTGGGACCCTGAGAGGTGTTTGGCTGGGAAGGCCAGGATGCAAGACAAAGCGGTTGTGGAATGAGTCACATCTGATTTTACGACCTCGTTTGCCACGGGGGTTAAGTGAATCGGTGCACTTGTGAAGCGAATATATGGGTTTGTTAAGGAAATCTAACTTCTCTGATTGGCAGAAGCCTTCCTTCCTTCCTTCCTTCTTTCTGTCTTTTTTCTTTTTTCTCACTGTCTCCTTCCTTCCTTCCTTCCTCTATCTTCCTTCTTTCATTCCTCCTTTCCTTTATCTTCCTCCCTCCCTCTCTCCCTTCCTCTGTCTCTTCCCTTTCTTCCTTGCTGTCTCCTTCCTTCCCTCCCTCCCTCCTTCCTTCCTTCCTTCGTCTGTCTCTTCTCTTTCTTCCTTGCTGTCTCCTTCCTTCCTCTTGCTTCTTCCTTCCTTCCTTCCTTCCCTCCTTCCTTCCTTCCTCTGTCTCTTCCCTTTCTTTCTTGCTGTCTCCTTCCTTCCCTCCCTTCCTCTTGCTCCTTCCCTCCTTCCTTCCTTCCTTCCTCTGTCTCTTCCCTTTCTTCCTTGCTGTCTCCTTCCTTCCCTCCCTTCCTCTTGCTCC